>NW_026901718.1:457500-547012 GCF_033783945.1 Neopsephotus bourkii
CCCCCTGGCTCCCTGCCCCTGTCCCAAGCACAACGATGCTGCTGTGCCCTCTGTAACCAAACCCCACACCCTGATATCCCCATTCCTGCAACTCCATTGTTCCCTGCGCCCGGAGAGGGAAGAGCTCAGCCCCAGGCTCAGGGCCCATTCAAAGGGTGGGATCTGCAGCTCCTGCACCCACAGCATGGTCCAGGCTGCTCCCACAAGTGGCTTTTCCTGCGGGATGCGTTGTTAGGGGTGTTTGGTGTATCCTGTACCCACAATAAACCCACACTGCCTCTGGGAACCCTGAGTGGGAAAAGAAATGGTCCTGGAGCACGGTTCCCCAAAGGATGCTCGGCTCTGGGTGAGCTGGTGAGCAGTTCCTAAAGGACTAAATCCTTCCATGAGCTATTCCGGTGCGTAAGGTCCACCAACGGTGCTATGGGCATGAGGCCACATCCCCTGGGAATCAAACCAGACAGGGCTTGAGACAGCTGGGATGGGGATGGGGGTGGGGATAGGGATGGGGATGGGGATGGGGATGGGGATAGGGATAGGGATGGAGATAGGGATGGGGATGGGGATGGGGATGGGGATGGAGATGGGGATAGGGATGGGGATAGGGATGGGGATGGGGATAGGGATAGGGATGGGGATGGGGATAGGGATAGGGATGGGGATAGGGATGGGGATAGGGATGGAGATGGGGATAGGGATGGGGATGGGATAGGGATGGGGATGGGGATAGGGATGGAGATGGGGATAGGGATGGAGATAGGGATAGAGATGGGGATGGGGATGGGATAGGGATGGAGATAGGGATAGGGATGGGGATAGGGATGGGGATGGGGATGGGGATGGGGATAGGGATGGGGATGGGGATGGGGATAGGGATGGGGATAGGGATGGGGATAGGGATGGGGATAGGGATGGAGATGGGGATGGGGATGGGGATGGGGATAGGGATGGAGATAGGGATGGGGATGGGGATGGGGATGGGGACGGGGATGGGGATGGGGATGTGAAGCAGATCTGTACAGGAAACTCCACTGGTGCAAACATGTCTAAAGGGGGCCACAGCCCCTCCATCCCTCGCAGCCCCGTCAGTCCAGGGTGAGCAATGTCCAGGGGCAGTCCCAGTGCTGGGAATGTCTCTGCCTGCTCCCAGTATGGAAACCGGAGCTGGGCTCCCTCCTATCTCCCTTCCTTCCATGTAAACTGTTGGTGTTTCCAGAGCTGAATCACTGCCACATCCCTGAACTGACTCACTGCTGTGCTACTGCCTGAGGCTCCACCACCGCGCCAGGATTCCCACTGGGGCTCAGTTCCTCCCCCTTGGAACGGGGCTGCAGGTGCTGCTGTGGATGCGGCAGCTTCCCCGGCCAGGGAATGGGAAAGGGCCAGGAGCACAGAGCAGCACCCAGGGCAAGGGGAGGCCTCCCCATGGCGAAGGCACCGGGATGCTGAGCCCTGGGTTGGCAGCTCTGGTGCGAGGAACGGGGTGGGAAGCGCAGAGCTGAGGCTCGATGGAGACTCTGCAATCCCAGTGGCTGGGCAGGATCCTCAGGGTCCATCTCTCAGCCCCTAAACCCCTGCATGAAGCCCCCAGCACAACCCCGCGCTCGGGGTTCACCTGGGAAGCACAGGGCTGCTGTTCCAATGCTATTCCATAAACCAGCGCAGTCCATTGTGCAGCGAGAGCCTGCGAAGGGCACCGGGGACACCGGCATGGAGGCAGCACGGGAGCATCCGGACACTGCTGACCTCCCATTGGGATTGTGAATGATCCCAGTGATCCCAGTGATCCCAGTGATCCCACCACCAGGGTGGAAAAGGGGAACCGAGGCACAGAGCTGCTTCCTCCTCCCTCTCTTCCCACAGGGAATCCCCCCCTGTGCACAGTGCTTTTGTTTGTCCCCCTGAGCATAAAACCCTCCCAGATGAGATTCCCACTGCTGGGAAGCTTGGTGTGACCTGGCACATGGGAACGGACATGGAGCAGGGCACACATGGGACATGGAGCAGGGCACACACGGGACATGGAGCAGGGCACACACGGGACATGGAGCAGGGCACACACGGGTCATAGAGCAGGGCACACGTGGGACATGGAGCAGGGCACACATGGGACATGGAGCAGGGCACACACGGGACATGGAGCAGGGCACACATGGGTCATAGAGCAGGGCACACGTGGGACATGGAGCAGGGCACACATGGGACATGGAGCAGGGCACACATGGGACATGGAGCAGGGCACACATGGGTCATGGAGCAGGGCACACACGGGACATGGAGCAGGGCACACACGGGACATGGAGCAGGGCACACATGGGACATGGAGCAGGGCACTGGGTGGAGCAGGGCACACGTGGGACATGGAGCAGGGCACACGTGGGACATGGAGCAGGGCACACGTGGGACATGGAGCAGGGCACACACGGGACATGGAGCAGGGCACACACGGGACATGGAGCAGGGCACACACGGGACATGGAGCAGGGCACACACGGGTCATGGAGCAGGGCACACATGGGTCATGGAGCAGGGCACACATGGGACATGGAGCAGGGCACACATGGGACATGGAGCAGGGCACACATGGGACATGGAGCAGGGCACACATGGGCATGGAGCAGGGCACACTGGGACATGGAGCAGGGCACACGTGGGACATGGAGCAGGGCACACATGGGACATGGAGCAGGGCACACATGGGACATGGAGCAGGGCACATGGAGCAGGGCACACGGGACATGGAGCAGGGCACACACGGGACATGGAGCAGGGCACACGTGGGACATGGAGCAGGGCACACGTGGGACATGGAGCAGGGCACACACGGGACATGGAGCAGGGCACACACGGGACATGGAGCAGGGCACACGTGGGTCATGGAGTAGGGCACACGTGGGTCATGGAGCAGGGCACACACGGGACATGGAGCAGGACACACACGGGACATGGAGCAGGGCACACACGGGACACGGAGCAGGGCACACATGGGACATGGAGCAGGGCACACATGGGACATGGAGCAGGGCACACGGAGGAGCAGGGCACACCCGGGACACGGAGCAGGGCACACATGGGACACGGAGCAGGGCACACACGGGACATGGAGCAGGGCACACGTGGGTCATGGAGCAGGGCACACATGGGTCATGGAGCAGGGCACACACGGGACATGGAGCAGGGCACACATGGGACATGGAGCAGGGCACACACGGGACATGGAGCAGGGCACACATGGGTCATGGAGCAGGACACACATGGGACATGGAGCAGGACACACATGGGACATGGAGCAGGACACACATTGGACATGGAGCAGGGCACACATGGGACATGGAGCAGGACACACATTGGACATGGAGCAGGGCACACGTGGGACATGGAGCAGGGCACACGTGGGACATGGAGCAGGGCACACATGGGACATGGAGCAGGGCACACGTGGGACATGGAGCAGGGCACACGTGGGTCATGGAGCAGGGCACACGTGGGTCATGGAGCAGGGCACACATGGGACATGGAGCAGGGCACACATGGGACATGGAGCAGGGCACACACGGGACATGGAGCAGGGCACACATGGGACATGGAGCAGGGCACACATGGGTCATGGAGCAGGGCACACACGGGACATGGAGCAGGGCACACGTGGGTCATGGAGCAGGGCACACGTGGGACATGGAGCAGGGCACACGTGGGTCATGGAGCAGGGCACACGTGGGACATGGAGCAGGGCACACATGGGACATGGAGCAGGGCACACATGGGTCATGGAGCAGGGCACACATGGGACATGGAGCAGGGCACACGTGGGACATGGAGCAGGGCACACGTGGGACATGGAGCAGGGCACACGTGGGACATGGAGCAGGGCACACGTGGGACATGGAGCAGGGCACACATGGGACATGGAGCAGGGCACACACGGGACATGGAGCAGGGCACACACGGGACATGGAGCAGGGCACACGTGGGACATGGAGCAGGGCACACGTGGGACATGGAGCAGGGCACACGTGGGACATGGAGCAGGGCACACACGGGACATGGAGCAGGGCACACGTGGGTCATGGAGCAGGGCACACATGGGTCATGGAGCAGGGCACACATGGGTCATGGAGCCGGGACATGCTCTGGGCACACAACACAGGGCACCCATGGATCACAGCTCAGGGCACCCAGGGACACCCATGGATCACAACTCAGGGCACCCATGGATACCCATGGATTTTGGTGCAGGGCACCCATGGACACCCATGGATCATGGTGCAGGGTACCCGTGGGTCACAGCTTAGGACACCCATGGATTACGGTGCAGGGCACCCATGGACACCTATGGGTCACAGCTCAGGGCACCCATGGGTACCCATGGATCACGCTGCAGGGCACCCATGGACACCCATGGATCGCAGCTGAGGGCACCCATGGATCATGCTGCAGGGCACCCATGGACACCCATGGATCACAGTGAGGGCACCCATGGACACCCATGGATCACAGCGCAGGGCACCCATGGATCACAGCTAATAGGACACCCATGGATCACAGTTCAGGGCACCCATGGACACCCATGGATCACAGCTCAGGGCTCCCATGGACACCCACGGATCACAGCTCAGGGCACCCATGGGTCACAGCTCTGGCCCCCCCCCGTGCAGTCGCGCCCGGCGCTGCCCCGCTGACCCCTCGCGTGCGCTGGGCGCAGACAAAGAGCATCGAGGCCGGGGCTCTGCGCTGGCCCCGCGCGGTGCAGCCCAGACGTCACCCGCGCAGGGCTATAGATGGAGCTCGGGAGCCCCGGGCCGCGCAGTGCGAGCCCGGCGGAGCTGCGCGATGGTGGCGCTGGGGGGGCCGGGGGGGGGCCGCTCGGGCTCCATGGCTGAGGACGCGCTGGGGACCCGAGCCCCCCTGCCTGTGCCCGCGGAGCTGCTGTAACCGCTGCGCCCACCGAGGCCTTGCCCTCTGCGCTGCCCAGCCAAGGGGAGGCCCCTGTCCGCATCCCCCCCCCCCCGCCCCGCTCCATCGCCCTCCAGCGCGGAGCACCGAGGAATGATGAAGAAAACCAACCCTGCCAAGAGGGTGAGTCCATGGGGATGCGATGGGGGAGGCTCGGCGGGGGGGGGGGAGGGCTGTGGTTCCCTTTACCTCCGCTCCCTTTGCCTTGCGACCCCCCCCCCCCCCAAACCCCAACCAGATGGAAACAAACCCAAAGGCAGCCCCCGGTCTCCAGGGCCTCTCCTTCCTCTTGGATCCAGCGGGGGATGCTGTTTGCTGGGGGTGCGGAGCAGTTTCCCTTTGGGATCGCATCTCCGCGTTGCCTGCTCCGCACCGTGGGTCCGTGTGCGCTGTGCCCACAGACCTCGGCCCCGCTCATGGAGAGCCCTCAGGCACAAGCCCCCCAGATCCCACCTCCAGGATGGATCGTGCCTATAAAAGGCTCAAAGCTGCATTTTTCCCTGCAGTAACCCCCAAAAGAGCCCGTTGGAATTCTCCTCCTCTTCCTCTTTCCACGGGCAAACGCACCGTGGATGAGCTGGATCCAGCACAACGGCCTTATATAAGGCACGGAGGGAAACCCTGTCTTGTCCTCCCCGTATCCCTGTTGTCGCTCCATGTCCGCGGCAGGAAAAGCCCAGGGCGAGAGGATGCAGCCGAGGCCCCGGCTCCCACTTTGGGTGCAGAGAAGGGGCCGGAGGGAGCCGAGGCCGAAGTTGGGTTGGGAGGGGGGGTGTCAGGGTATGAAGGCAGGGATGTGACCGCTCTCCCCCCCGTGTGTGTCCGTGGCAGGGGCAGCAGGATGGGACCCAGCCGCCCGCGCCGCCGGAGAAGGTCGGGTGGGTGCGGAAATACTGCGGGAAAGGGATCTTCCGGGAGCTGTGGAAGCCCCGGTACGCGGTGCTGAAGGGGGACCAGCTCCACATCGCGGACAAGGAGGTAGGCTCGGCCCCGCGCTTCCCCCCGGCCTTCTGCGGGTGCAAAGCGGCCCCAGCGCCGAGCGGGATGCGGGAGGTGCCCGGGTTGCCCTGGGGACGCGCTCCCGCATGGGAGGATTCCCGTAGGAAGGGTTCAAGCCTCCGTGGAAGCGGCAGCTCCCGTCTGTGCCTGTCCGCAGGCATTAAGTTCCCAGCCGCTGCTCTGCTCCGTTAGGAAGGAGCCGTCGCCTCCCGGCTGGGATCGAGGCATTCACGGGTCCCTTCTCTCGTGTTTCCCCCTCCCCGAGGCCTTTGGGGGGACTCTTAACGATGGATTCAACCCCTTGTTGAAGAACATTCCCCCTTCTCCTCCCCCGCCGCGCTCCGGCCAGGACTGGGATTTAACGCGGTGTTCCCATTAGCCCTAATTGGATGTGAGCGCCGGGCTGAGCTGCCGGCTGGGATCCGTCCGGCTGGCCCTGCCTGCAGGAATCCATCGGGAAGGAATCCCCGCGTCCCTCCCTCCCATCCATCTCCCTGTGGAGCTCATCGCTAGCGCCAGGAGAGGCACAGGGGCAGCCGGGAGTCAGGACAGGGAAAAGGAGCAGGCGGGGGGGGGTTCCCCCTGGAAGCGGGGGTGATTCCCGGTTGTCCGGATGCGCGGCTGCCGGCCCCAGTTTGGGATGGGGAGGGATAACAGGATCCAGAGCGTGAGTGAATGCCGGGACGTGGCAAAGCGCAGCTGGGGCAGGGGATGGGAGAGCCCCTGTGCTCAGCTGGGGGCTGGCATTCCACAGCTCATTCCCGTTCCCCTCTGGCGTGCTCCAGAACCGGAGGCACACACAGGTGTAGGGAATAACCGTTGTCTGCAGGCTGGGAATGCTCTTGGAGGCTGTGGAGGCTTAGGGGCAGAAACTGGTTTGGAGCTGGTGCTGGTGGAGCCAGGAGCTGGAAAAGAAGCACCCATGACCAAGTCCAGGTGATGGAGGTGGAATGAGATGATCTGAAGGTCCCTTCCAACCCAAATCATTCCATGATGCTGTGATAAGGGACCGCCTGCTCAGAGCAGCCTGTGTGGAAGTGCTGGGAAGGGACTGGGAATCAGCTGGAGCAGGTAATGGTGAAGTCAGTGCAGGCTGGGCAGACCTCAGCAGGATGCTTTAGGGATGCTTCAGGAAGGTGCAGCGTTGGGATGGGGCTGGATGGTGCTGAACGGAGCTGAGATCCACCCCTGGGCTGGCAGGAGGTTGGGTGGGGAGGACTCAGCCCCACACACAGGAACCCCTCAGGGGTGTGTGTCCCATGGGTGTCCCCCGGCACCACTGGGCAGGGCCAGGATCCATGTGGGTGGATGGAGGGAGAAGCGAGGGCAGAGCAAGGCACTGGGGCTCTCAGCACCGGAGGATCCTCCGGGACCCTCCATCTGCATCCCAGACTTGTGCCGTGCGGCACAAAGCCACCCCCGGCAGCCTCCCTTTGATGGGAAGTACCCTGGGTCTTGCCTGGGAAAACAAGAGCCTTTCCCAAGCTCCTGCCCACCCGCAGTCAGCAGCTGGAAGGGCGCCGGTTCCATCGGGATGTGCCGGTGCTGATGGGTGGGCGCTGATGGCTCCCTCTGGTTCCCCGAGTGTCTGAACCCTGGAGAACCAACTGAGAGCAAGAGCTTGGCTAAGGAGCAGGAGAGGCTGTGGAAGGGAGGGAGTTCCCACAGGAACCAGCACCAGGGAGGATGCGCAGGCCCTGAAGGGGCTGCAGGAAACCTGGAGAGGGGCTTGGGACAAGGGATGCAGGGACAGGGCAAGGGGAATGGCTTGAACCTGCCCGAGGGGAGACTGAGCTGAGCTCTGAGGCAGAAGCTCTTCCCTGTGAGGGTGCTGAGGCGCTGGCACAGGGTGCCCAGAGAAGCTGTGGCTGCCCCATCCCTGGCAGTGCTCAAGGCCAGGTTGGACACAGGGGCTTGGAGCATCCTGCTCCAGTGGAAGGGGTCCCTGCCATGGCTGCAGATGAGCTTTAAGCTCCCCTCATCCCCTCCCACGCTGGACCCCAGGTTCCTCAAGGGAGGTCTCTGTGTCCATCCCTGCCTCTCTCGCAGCTGCGCTGCTCGGATTCTCCCCATGGGGCCTGGAGCTGTTTATGGGGGGACCCCCCCCAAGTTCCTCTGCAGCAGCCGAGGGCCGGACGTGTGCGAGCACCATGAGCCCGCTCCTGCCCTGCTCTGGCAGCGCCGTGGTGGCAGAGGGGACCTCTGCGAGGGGCTCCGGTGCTGGGCACCCGTGGCTGGGAGCACGCGTGTGGGTGCCTGCTCCGGGGCAGACGGGGCTTCAGCACCCATGGATGGCGCAGAGTGCTCCCCTGCCTGCGGAACCAGGCGCCGAGGAAGGGAATTGCCTGTCAGACCCTTGGAATCCCCTGGGAATGGGGCAGGCAGTGGTGCTGCAGAAGTGCTCGGAGCTGAGCTCCAGTCGGGAATGGGGATGGGATCCCAAAAGGCAGCTCCCAGAGTGCCAATATCCCATCAATATCCACACTGATTCCTGCTGGTTATCAGCCAAGCAAAGCACCCAGGGCAGGAAGGCCCAGCCAAGCTGTGCTGGAGCACGGGGAAACCTCCTCAGGCTCCTGTTGCATTCCCGGTCTCCTCCAGGCCCGCTCCCTCCCTCCTGCAAGCTTCTGGTCATTGTTCCCCTTTGTTCCTGCTTTGCACTTGGGGACCGCAGGCACGGACACGGCCGGGTCCTCACTTCCCCTTAGGAAGCCCAGGGCTGGGCAGCAGCAGGATCGGGCCCCGGGATGGGGAGCTGGGAAGGAGGAAACGCTCCCTGAAGCCTCTTCTTGTTCGCTGCCAGCAGCAGGGCTCAGTTGGCACAAGAGCACTGAAGGGCTCCCACTCCTCGTGTGTGCAGCGCCGGCAGCCGCTGCTGTGCTCTGCATGAGGGGCTCCGTGTGTGTCTGGAGCCCGCACCCATGGACCCTGCGTGCGCTGCGCTGCTCTGTGTGTGTGGATGTGGTACTGAGGTGATGCCCCTCTGGGTGCAGCCCCAGGCACGGGGATGCTGTGAGGGATGGGGCAGCTCCCATAGGAGCCAGGCTGAGAGAGCTGGGCTGGGGCAGCCTGGAGAAGAGAAGGCTCCTGAAGGGGAGAGCTCAGAGCAGCTCCAGTGCCTAAAGGGGCTGCAGGGAACCTGGAGAGGGGCTTGGGACAAGGGATGCAGGGACAGGGCAAGGGGAATGGCTTGAACCTGCCCGAGGGGAGACTGAGCTGAGCTCTGGGGCAGCTCTCCCTGTGCAGTGATCCAGGCCAGGGCTCTGTTCCTCAGCCTGAGCTCTGCGCTTTCCTTGGAGCTGTTTGGCCCAGGCAGCTCCTGCTGCAGTGGGAAACGCTGGAAGCGGATGGGGAAGGGGCAGGGATCACACGACACCGAGCGTGACGCATCCCTGGGATGTCCCGGAGCTCACAGCGTGGCTCGGGGGGGAAGCAGGAACCTGCAGACTCCATAAAGTGAACGTGGGGATGGCATCTGCAGCGTGGTCCCTGCAGTGCGGAGGGAGTTCCGCTTCCTCAAGCTGAGCACTTCCACCATAGCGAGGGACAGAGGCTCCGGCAGGGCTCTGCTGAAATCCCACTGGAATAAGGCAGGGATCCGTGCATGTGTGTGTGCGGCACCGGCTCCGGAGGGGCAGGAAGCAGAAGGGGATGGGGCAGAGCCCAGTTTAATGTCCTGGCATCACAGAGGGGTTTGGGATGGAGGAAACAGAGCTTGGGCAGCACAAGGAGGCGCAAGGCTGGACAGAAACGTGACAACCCAGGGAGGGGAGGTACCCGAGGGCCATGTTTGTGATCCGATGGGAGAGCATCACCGCATCCCACGGCACAGGGAGCGCTGCCGTGCCTGGGTCCTGCTGGGATGTGAGGAACCCAGCTCCTCTCCTGGCCCTGCGCTGTGGCACAGCCCAGCAGAGCAGTGAGAGCCCCGGGCTCAGGTTTAGGTGATGGGGACACTTTGGGGTCCATCCCCGTGCCTCAGTTTCCCTTCCATGGGGATGGACATCAGCGGCGAGGGCCACTTCCATACCTGAACAGAAAGCGGCTCCTGGGCCTTCAGGGATATCTGTGTGTGGTGGCTGCTTCCCGATTCTTGGAGGCAGAGAGGGGGATAGAAGGCAAAAGGATGGAGCGGGACCGGCAGTGTCTGTGCGAGTCCTGCTGCTCAGTTTCCCTGTGCCTCAGAAGCTGGTTACAGCGCCTTAGCCAGCATCTGTGCTTAAATCCTATTGGAAAACCCCTGGGGAACTCCTACAGGCGGGCTCTGTGGCCCTGCGGTATCCATCCCTGCGGTATCCATCCCTGTGGTATCCATCCCTGCGGTACCCATCCTTGTGGTATCCATCCCTGCGGTATCCATCCCTGCGGTATCCATCCCTGCGGTATCCATCCCTGTGGTACCCATCCTTGTGGTATCCATCCCTGCGGTATCCATCCCTGCGGTATCCATCCCTGCGGTATCCATCCCTGCAGTGTTCCCGTCACACCATGGCTCATACGGAATGTGTCTGGGAATGGGGAGCTGCAAACAGCCCCTCAATGTCCCTCTGAAGGACAACCAAGAAGAGCTTCCATGAGGGAAGGCCCAGCCCTTGAAACCTTCCATGAAAGCAGGTCTGGATGGGACCAAAGCACCGCCGGGATGTGGGAATTCTGCCCGGAGCCCCTTGGCGAGGGGAGCGCAGCACAGGGCAGGGATGTGCTGGCTGCGCTTCACCCCCTGCCCCAGCCCTGAGCACAGGCTGCAGGGATGGACCGCGTGAAGCAGAGCAATGCAGAGCTTCGTCCTCAAGGCTCCCATTGGGCTGGCTCCAGAGGAGCTGCGAGCACTGGTGTGGTCCAAGCCCTGCTCCTCCCAGCATCCTGGTACCCAGCTTGCTCGTTCTGAGGGTCCACCAGCATCAGTGCTGTGTTTGATCCCTCCTCCTTGCCCTGGTAACTTTGCGGGTGGGAAAGGCAGTGAAATCCCAAAGGAACCTGCAGCAAGCATGGGAGACTGGGATTTCCCAGTTACCCGCATTATACCCCCTGGTTCCATCAGGTTCAGAGCTGCCACGGTGCCAATCTCCTCTGCTCCTCCCTAAAGCCACGAGTGGCACTCCCCAGTAACGGTGCCATTGCTGCATCGGTGTCCTCAGCACCGGGTTCAGGGGAGGCACCGGCACCCATCCTGCCCCGTTCCCAGCAGCTCCCCCTGCTAGCTGCAGGGCTCTCACGGTGGCTCTGCTGTTCTGCAGGTGAAGGATGAGAAGACCATGCAGGAGGTGTTCGACCTGAGCGATTATGAGAAGTGTGAAGAGCTCCGGAAGTCCAAAAGCAGAAGCAAGAAGAACCACAGCAAGTTCACCCTGGCCCACTGCAGGCAGCCCGGCAACACGGTGCGTGCTGCTCCCAGCCCCACCAGGATGCTCTTGGTGCAGGATGCTCTTGGTGCAGGACAAGCTGTGTCCAGGCTACCTGCCCACAGCAGGGCTCCCAGCACCAGGGTTTGTGCTGGGGCAGCCTCTGGGGTCCTGAGTATTTAGCACTGGAGCCCCTTCCCTGGGAGCATTCCAGCATTGGGAAAGGAAAGGTGCTGGAGCATGTGCCAGGAGCAAGGGCAAAGCCATTTCCCTGTTGAAGCAGGCAGCTGTGGTTTAGCTGAGTGTGCTCCTCTGTTCTTCCATCAGGGATGCTGATGGGCCCGGGCTTTGCTGCCTGGATTTGGCATGGGAATTGATCCCAGGAGTATGCTTTTCCCAGGGGAAAGCTCCGGGACACTGCTACCCTGGAACAGGGCTTCCCATGGGCTGCAGCCAGAGCTGACTGCAGGCTCTCTGGAGCCAGCCTTTACCCTGGTCCAGCCCTAAGGATGTGGCTCTGAGCAAGCTGCCCCCGTGGAAGCTGTCCCTGCTCATCGCAGGGGCTGGAGCTGGAGGGGCTTTAAGGCCCCTTCCACCCTGTTCTGTCATTGGGTGACCTTAGCTCTGGGTGCATCAGAGGATGGGAACCCAAGCGTGCAGCCTCCATCCAAGCCAGGGGTGCCACCAGCTCAGGCTCATGGGATGCTGCTTCATCGTCTGATGGGGCATCTGATGGGGCCAATTCCAGGCTCTGTGTGGGCAGGAAGGAGGGGAAGGAGGAACTGCAGCCATGGGGAAGTGGATTGTGGTGCTGGCAGGAGCCGTGCCATGCTCTGCCCCAGAGCCCGCATGCAGGGCTCAGCTCTGCTCTGCACCTCCCAGTGCAGCTTCCCTGTGGGCAGGGACAGTGTGGAAGCATCCCTGCAGCCTGAGGCGCCAGCGCTGAGCTCGGCTCCCTCTTTTGCAGGCCCCAAATCTGATCTTCCTGGCTGTGAGTCCCGAGGAGAAGGAATCCTGGATCAACGCCCTCAACTCTGCCATCACCCGGGCGAAGAACCGCATCCTGGACGAGGTGAGCAGGGCGCTGGGGTCCTGCACCCTGGGCTTGCCTCAGCTCTGACCTGGGCTCAGGACCTGGGGCTGCTGGAGCAGCTCCTCCCCTCCCCAGCTCCTCTTGGGAACGGGTGCAGAGCCATTGGGGTTTATGCCCTCTGACGCAGCACCGATGGGATGGGTGCAGGGGTAGCTGGATCCTCCCTGCACTGACTGCAGCTGCCCAGGCTCCCCCGGCCCCACTGCGATGCCTTCACTTTGGATGGTGGGAATGTGCCTGGAATGGATTCCCAAGGCTTTGGAGAGTCTTTTTTCCCTCCCATCCCCTGCTCATGTTTGCCCAGAAGCTTTAAGCAGTGGCACTGAATGAGGGAATTGAGGGAAACCCAACATATCCCCTAGAGCACCCTCATGGCACCGTGTGGGCATCCCACCTACCCAAGGCACAGGCTGGGGTGAAGAACAGGACCATGTGCATGCAGATCCTTCCCTACTGGTCAAGGATCAAGCCAGGAATGCTGAATCCCACTTCCCCATCCCTGTGTGGCACATGCATTGCCGTCAGGACAAGGCTGGTGCTCCAAAGGAAGGGATGAGCATCATGGCCCTGTGGGACCGCACCAGGAGGAGCCTGAGGTTTGCCTCAGGTCTGTGTTGCTCCCTGTGGTCCAGGAGGCCACAGCCAGGATGCTGTTTGTCCTCCCGGATGCTGTTTGTCCTCCTGGGATGCTGTTTGTCCTCCGGGATGCTGTTTGTCCTCCGGGATGCTGTTTGTCCTCCGGGATGCTGTTTGTCCTTCGGGATGCTGTTTGTCCTCCGGGATGCTGTTTGTCCTCCGGGATGCTGTTTGTCCTTCGGGATGCTGTTTGTCCTCCGGGATGCTGTTTGTCCTCCGGGATGCTGTTTGTCCTCCCGGATGCTGTTTGTCCTCCCGGATGCTGTTTGTCCTCCCGGATGCTGTTTGTCCTCCGGGATGCTGTTTGTCCTTCGGGATGCTGTTTGTCCTCCGGGATGCTGTTTGTCCTCCGGGATGCTGTTTGTCCTCCTGGATGCTGTTTGTCCTCCCGGGATGCTGTTTGTCCTCCCGAATGCTGTTTGTCCTCTGGGATGCTGTTTGTCCTCTGGGATGCTGTTTGTCCTCCCGGATGCTGTTTGTCCTCCGGGATGCTGTTTGTCCTTCGGGATGCTGTTTGTCCTCCGGGATGCTGTTTGTCCTCCGGGATGCTGTTTGTCCTCCTGGATGCTGTTTCTCCTCCGGGATGCTGTTTGTCCTCCCGGGATGCTGTTTGTCCTCCCGAATGCTGTTTGTCCTCCGGGATGCTGTTTGTCCTCCTGGATGCTGTTTCTCCTCCGGGATGCTGTTTGTCCTCCCGGGATGCTGTTTGTCCTCCCGGATGCTGTTTGTCCTCTGGGATGCTGTTTGTCCTCCCGGATGCTGTTTGTCCTCCCGGATGCTGTTTGTCCTCCGGGATGCTGTTTGTCCTCTGGGATGCTGTTTGTCCTCCCGGATGCTGTTTGTCCTCCCGGATGCTGTTTGTCCTCCCGGATGCTGTTTGTCCTCTGGGATGCTGTTTGTCCTCCCGGATGCTGTTTGTCCTCCCGTGTTTGTCCTCCGGGATGCTGTTTGTCCTCCCGGATGCTGTTTGTCCTCCCGGATGCTGTTTGTCCTCCCGGATGCTGTTTGTCCTCCCGGATGCTGTTTGTCCTCCGGGATGCTGTTTGTCCTCCCGAATGCTGTTTGTCCTCCCGGATGCTGTTTGTCCTCTGGGATGCTGTTTGTCCTCCCGGATGCTGTTTGTCCTCCCGGATGCTGTTTGTCCTCCCGGATGCTGTTTGTCCTCCCGGATGCTGTTTGTCCTCCGGGATGCCAACAGAAAGGCCTGTAGTGAAGGAAAAGTCAGGTCTGAGCAGAGGAAAGGGTCTAGAGCAGGAGGCAGCTCAGGAACAGGGTGTAATGTGCTCCCAGGAGAGACTGCACCCCAGTCCTTACACATCCAGCAGGTAATGATCAGGAACGGCTTCAGGAGGTCTGATCCCATCAAAGCACAGCAGGGAGGCAATAGGGAAACATTCCTGAGGCTCTTCTGAGCTTCCCACACCCCATTCCCTGCAAATTGCTGCATGGGCATCCTTGTAAGAGCATGGACCAGTGAGGCCAGGGCCAGCGGTGGCCCCTGGGAGCAGTGTGGAGGATGCTGGCCCAGAGGGATGTGGGAGAGGTTCAGCCCCAGCACACGGCCTGGTCGCAGGGAAAGGGAATCCTGCAGGAATAAATGAAATAAGGGATGGGATTTGGCTCCACAAAACCCTTCATCCTCTGAGAGGTGAACTCGAGGCCTAGCGGAGACCTCAGAGCAGCTCCAGTGCCTTAAGGGGCTACAGGAAGCCTGGAGAGGGGCTTTGGACACAGGGATTGGAGCTGGGTGGGCTCTCGGGTCCCTTCAAGCCAGCGCACAACACGATGGAACAGGCACCAGGAGCAGCCCTGGATGCTCCCATCCTTGTCCCCCGCAGGTCACTGTGGAAGAGGACAGTTTCCTCGCCCACCCAACGCGGGACAGAGCCAAGATCCAGCATTCCCGACGCCCTCCGACCCGGGGACACCTCATGGCTGTGGTAGGTACCCCCTATCCCCGGCACCTCCTTGGGTGGAATTCCCATTGTGGTTGTAGGGAAGCTCGACAAGAGCTGGGGTGTGAGCTCTGTCCTGAGCCCAGCGTTGTGCTAAGGGTCCTCCTGTGGACCAGTGCACTGTGCGCACCACTGGCACCTTTTCCTGGTTTCCAATGAGATGCTCCTTCAGGAGCCATCCCGCTCAGGTATAGAGATGGCTCATCCAAGGCCATTCAGCTAGAACACACATGGGGCTCTGTACTAGCTCACCCCAGTATTCCCAATCCCACTTTGCATCCCGGTGCAGGCGATGCGCATCCTCTGTGTAACAGACCCAACCCGTGCGTATCCCTGCTCCAAACCAGCTCTTCCTTGCTCCTGCAGGCATCTACCTCAACCTCCGATGGGATGCTGACCCTCGACCTGATCCAGGAGGAGGACGCCTCTCCCGAGGACCACAGCTCCTGCGAAGGGAGCTTCCGCGTGGACCTGGACAAGTCCATGGCGCATCTCAGTGCCGGCCGGCGCCGCTCCGGCTCCCAGGACACGGCGGCGTTGGAGAAGGGCCGGACAGGGAGCCTGCCGCGGCGGGATGGGAGCGCGTGGGAGCGAGCGGGGCCGCGCAGCGAGGCCGTGGACAAGGGCCCCGTGTACACCCCGCAGGTCCCCAAAAAGCTGTCGCATTCCGAGAAGAACAAATGTGCCTCCATGGAAGAAATCCTGTCCCGGAGGGACTCTGCCTCCCAGCGGGCGCCGAGGAAGGGGCTGGAGGCTCCCTTTGGCTCCGCGGAACCCGAGCAGTTGTCCCGGCTGCAGGAATTGGTTGCACTGAAACTGGAAAAAACTCAGGAACTGCTGACGGAGGTGAAGGGCTACGGGGAAGGCAAGAGAAAGCCCAAGGATTCCGGCACCAGCACCACCACCACCACCTCCTCCTCTTCCTCCTCCTCCTCCTCCAAGTCGGACTCGGACAGGATCCTGCAGGAATCGGAGAGGTTGCTGGGGGAGGCTTCCTCCACGTGGAGCCAGGCCAAGAGGGTGCTGCAGGAGATCAGGGAGCTGAGGGACCTGTACAAAGAGCTGGAGCTGCAGCACTCGGACTCG
Source organism: Neopsephotus bourkii (assembly GCF_033783945.1). Classification (NCBI taxonomy): domain Eukaryota; kingdom Metazoa; phylum Chordata; class Aves; order Psittaciformes; family Psittacidae; genus Neopsephotus; species Neopsephotus bourkii. Next base: position 473,565 of record NW_026901718.1, read on the forward strand.
CGGGGCAGACAGAGCTCACAGTACAGGAAGAGCATGATGTGAAGGCAAGCGCCGGGGGGAGGGAGGGGCAGGGGAGGCCCTTTGGTCCTTTGGGTTTTTAATTATTATTATTATTATAATTATTATTATTGACAGTGTTCCAAGAGTGAAAAGGTGCCTGTTCCCCCCTCAAACCCGCTTCTCAAAGCTTGACCCCTTCCTCCCCTCCGCCGCATCCCCTGGTTGCAACCGCCCCGTGTTCCAATAAATTCACTGCCAGTTTCATACCTCCTTTCTCAAAGAGCCCCCTTTGCACTGCAAGCCCCCGGCTCCTGCCGTGCCTGGAGGGCAGAAGCGAGTCCCTAGGGAATGGCCCCGCATGCCCGGAGCAGCGCTGGGAGCACAGGGGCACGGAGATGCTCTTGCGCTGGTTGAGCCTTGGCTTTGCTCCTCTGACTCCTGAGCATTGCAGCTCCTTGCTCCCTCCCTGTGCTCCTGGAAGGAAGGGACCAAACCAAAGGTGCCCATCCCAGGAAACCCCCATCAGCCAGGAACTGTCTTGAAGATGCCTGGAAGCTCAGGTCCCTTCTGTAACCTCCTGGGCTCGGCAGCTCTTGCTCTTGTGCATCCAACCTGCGTTCAGCCCAAGCCTGCCTCTCCCTTGATGCTTCCCAGACCCCCCTGCAATGGGAGTTAGCAGCTCGATGTCTTCCTTTCCATGCAAACCGAGGATGAAAGCCTGGAATCTATGAGCTGGCCCATCCGGGTTCTTTAGGGGGTGTTTTCTGGCTTTTCCATGCTCATTTCTTCTTTTGCCTTTGCTTTGAGGGGAACTGGAAACATCGGGGTTGTGCACTGGAGCCCAGAGTATTCTGTAGCTTGGGTTCTGTCCTCACGCATGCACAGGCTTGGTTTCTGCAACAGATAGCCCCTAAGAGCAGAATCAGGCCCAGGGAGGTGAAAGCTGAGCCCGTCAGAGAGCTCAGGTACCTCCTCTGGCCATGCCAAGCACTTGGCGGCTCAGTTTTCAGGCCTGGAAGCAGAAAGACGAGGAAAGGAGGAGGTGAAGCCTCCCCCAGGTCTCAAAGCCCAACCTTTGCTCCTCGTTTTCTAACGAAAGGATCCCAATCCCCTTCCCTGCCCTGCAAACAACCCAGGACAACATTGACCCCCCTGGTCAGTGCTGGTGATGCTGCTCCTGGTTGACCTCCCTCGGGAAGGACCTCGGTTGCTCACTTGGGGCTGGTCTTCACTCCTCAGGCTCACGGTGCTGGTGTGAAAGCATTGCTGAGGGGGTCTGTTCCTGCTGCTCCTCCCTCCTTCCTGTTGGGATCACTTCCGGAATCACTGCTGGTGCTTCCTGAAGGCCTCACAAGTGACAAAGCTCAGATCTGGTCCTTGCCACAATCCATCACTTGATGCCTGCTCACCCTTGTCACAGCACTGCGTGTTGCAGGTTGGACCTGCCCCTTAGCCAGCAGTTTGCTTCCTTCCCAATTGTTTTCCTTACTTGAAGGATCCATTTGGATGCATCAGAGGAAAGCCCATAATCCTTAAAAGAGAGTGAAAAAGAGCCTCTCTGATAAAGCCCTTCAGCTCTGATGGGGAGAGCAAGAGAAACATGCAGATGTTTTCCAGATGTGGCACATCCAAGCCTGGAGGCTTGGAGAGCGCTGGGCTGGGAGGGCTGTGGGTTGTGACTGCTCCATGGACTGGGTCAGCAGGAAGCATGGAAATCCCCCTGCTCCTCATCCGAAATAACCTTAAGCCTGTCTTAAGCAGCACGGTGATAACAATGGAATCAGAACCATGCGATGGGTTGGGGTGAAGGCACCTTAGAGCTCCTCCAGTTCCAACCCCATCAGGCAAGCACAAGAGGGGATTTAGGACTGGTTTCCAAACAAGATCCCAGATCTGATCCATCTCCCTCCCTGCTCCCCATCTCAGCTGAGTAGGATCTTGTGAGGGCTTCCCATTTCCCAAATCGATTGGAAACGTTCCCTCTTGGAAAGCATCATCTATGACAGAGCCCAGGGCAAAGGAATCGTTTAGGAAGGAAAAACCAGGAGTTCTCAGAGTAGAAAACGTCTATTTTTCACTTGGGAATATTTTTGTATTCTATAAAATGTGCATTTTTCCCTAAAACTCTCCTGAGAAAACATTTCCTCTTCCCAACTGCCCCCTTCCAGAAGCCTGATGCTGGTTTTTCCCCACAGGCGATTTTTACACTGTTCTCATTCCATCCCAAATTCACCTGGAATGGTGGAATTCTTCCCCAGGCAGATGCCCGGATCCAGCTGGGTCTGAGGAGCAAACTGGGAACACTTCAATCCGGGAGCCCCAGGGATGCACCAGAGCCAGCCTAGAGGCTTCTGCACACGATGCGATGCTCCCATCATTCCTACATTAGGAGCCTCTGACCTGAGATGCTGCACAGATGGAAAGGATGGGAACCTCTCCCCTCTTCTCCCACCTGGAATTCTGCCCTCTTTGGATTCTGTTTTATTTGCTGTTCACCATAGTTTTCCCCTCTGTCAATCCCACGGTTGGGATTAGAGACAAAAAGCCAGCAACGAGCCAGAGTGGCATGTGGATGCAAACATGCCAGTCACATCGTGCTGCTGCTTCTTCCCTCCTTGAGCATGGGAATGGCTGGGAATGATGGAGGGGACTATTCCAGAGGGAGGGAGAGGTGGGTTGAGCCTGTTTCCTTGACAGATCCCACTTAGAGACACTGTTTAGCCATACAAGCAGGGGAGGAGGCACTGAACTTCATTCCCACCCTTCTTTTCTCAACTGAGCCACATTGGAAAGGACTGGGTAGAAACTTTGCTCTTTTTTGCCTTTCCCCCCCTAAAATCCCTACAAACTGCAATAATAAATGGATTCAGCCACACTTGCACTGATTCTCTGGAGTCTCTTAGCGGGGAGGGCGGCTGCATGGGAACCGCCTGCATCCCAGTGCGCGACTGCCCCAGGGAATGGGGAGGAATTGGTGGTGCTGGGAGCAGCTTGGGAACGGCTTTGTGCTTTCCCCGGAACACCCCCACGTCATCGAAATCCTTGGAATCCTTTCCAAAGGTTCCAAGGTTTCAAAGCCTCAAACACTCCTGGAAAAGCGGGATCCTTTGCAAAGGCTTCTTCCAGTGGGAATTGCTCTCAGCACCAGGCAGGGTTTACCAGGAAGTGAATAAACCAGCATGAAGAGTTATCCCAATCCCGGGTCTCCCCACACCAGGATGAAGGGCTGAGCCCACTTGGAAGCTGAGAGCGTTTGGAATTTGCTTTCCTGTCTCCTTGGTGCTTAAACCTTTCACTCCCATCCCCTTCCCTCCTGCTGCACATGCCTGGGATGCTTCCCAGCCCAGCAAGGCCAAATGTGCCAGGGGAGCAAGCAGCGCCAGGTCACTTGTATGGGAGCATCTCCAGAACTCAGAGCAGGAGCCCTTTGTGCTCCGCACACCACGCAGGGAAGCTCCAAGCCTGTTTTCCAAGGCTCAGCATGGCCCCAGCACTGCAGCACCCACGAGCATCTGCGACAGGGAGCACCCATGGCTGGGGTCATGGAAGAGGAGAAGAGAAGGCTCCTGAAGGGGAGACCTTAGAGAAGCTCCAGTGCCTAAAGGGGCTCCAGGAACGCTGGAGAGGGGCTTGGGACAGGGGATGCAGGGACAGGGCAAGGGGAATGGCTTGAACCTGCCCGAGGGGAGACTGAGCTGAGCTCTTCCCAGGCCATGTCCTTCCCTCAGGATAAATCAGGAATGGGTTCTGGATGAAGGGAACTGTTTGTATCTGAGCTGCAAGAGCCTGCAGTGAACAGAAGGCCCTGGGAAGGAGCCAGCAGTAGTTCCTGTCCATAAGTAAAGCATCACGGCACGGCTCGAGCCCATTTCAGCTCTTTGAAGGTGCTATTTCTGTGCTCCAGGTGAGATTTACAACCACGATACAAGTTCTTGGCACTCAATTCCAATCCTTTTCCTTTTTGACCTGTACTCCAGGTTCTCTTTTCCTCTTCTTAAGAAAGGGGGATTGGGAGGGGGGGGGGTGGAATGGAATGGAATGGATTGTTCCTTTGGGTAAAACTATCTGCACTGATCTTCCTGTAAGTGAAACATTCCCTATGGACAGACCCCGGGCCACGGCTCAGTCTGCTCTTTGCTTTGATTGATTTTAAGGCTGTGATGAAAAGAACTTCCTAAATCGTAGGAAAATGATGAAAACCCAACAAAACAAGAAGCTTTTCTTCCTGGTTGCTGCATAACTGGAACCGAGTGATGCTCCCAGGCCTTTTCCCTGCCGATGGACTGCATCACTCCACAGACTCTTTTGCTATGGAAGGGCTCTGCTCCCCATCCATGAGATGAACCCAGGCTGGGCAGATCCCGCGTTTCCTGCACCAAGCTCATCTGGAAAGACCTGAAGCAGCAGCTCCCTCCTTTGCCAAGGCTGGGTTGAGCCTCATGAGGAGCTTGGGAGAGCAGCAGCAGTAACTCAGAACCCAACCGCCAGCCCCCTCTGTGAAGCAACAGGAACCACAAAGCCTCTGAGAAGAGCTTTCAGGAGTCAATGGGGAGTTCTTCGTGCCTGCTGATGTCTCCAGCTTTTGGGAATCTCTCCTCTTCTTGCCCTATAAACCATTCACCTTCCCAAAGGATCTGTTTCTGGCCATTTATTCTGGTCTTTACTTCCAAGATAATCTCAGCATCCCAGTGCCAGCCTCAGGTCCCGTTCCTGTCCCTGTTCCTGCCTCTGATCACATCTCCTTACCCTTTGCTGGTCTTTCCCACCTCTTTGTCTCTGTGCCGCCAGCCCCTTAGGCAGCCCCCTGCCTTTGATGGCAGTTCCAAAGACACCAGCACGGTGCAGTGAATCCTAATGGAGCTCCAGAGCCAAAGGGAGCACAGAGGTTGCTTTGTGCATCCCACATGGGGTTTGTGGTTTGTCCATGCAGGAATAACAAAGAGGGCACTTGGCCAGCAGAGGAGCAGCAAGGCTGCCATTCCCAGGGAGGGATGCTTGGATTGCACGGTTGGCTCTGGGATATTAAAGTTGGATCATGGTAAGGATGCAGAGCTCCCTGCGGAGCAGCACAGCACAGCATTGTTCTGATCCTGCTGATGGGCAAGGAATGCTGCTGAGAGTTGAGTCTTACCAATGGGAAGCAGGGTGCTTCCATCCTGGAGTCCTGGAGCCCTGGAATCCTGTTCCACGTCCTGGGAGAGAGGGGAAAAGCTGGAGCTTGGTTTGAGCTATGTGCAGCAGAATAAAGCTCAGCAGGAACAGAGCCACTTCCCTGCAAAACAGAAGGATAAAGGGAAAACCTCTGTCCCGTCCTATGGCAGATGGACACGGGGGCAGTGACCAGGAGTACACACGAGTGAGTGCTTGTGCTTGTGCATCATTAGGAAGGAGCTGTGGTTTGTGCTGTGCTGGCTGGCTGGCTGGATGGATGGATGGGTGGGTGGGTGGGTGGAGGCATGCATGGATGGATGGGTGGGTGGATGAATGGATGATGGATAGATGGGTGGATGGGTGGCTGGCTGGCTGGCTGGATGGATGGGTGGGTGGGTGGCTAGATGGATGGAGGGATGGATGGATGGATGGGTGGATGGATGGATGGATGATGGATAGATGGGTGGATGGGTGGCTGGATGGATGGATGGATGGATGGATGGATGGGTGGATGGATGGATGGATGGGTGGGTGGGTGGCTAGATGGATGGAGGGATGGATGGATGGATGGGTGGATGGATGGATGGATGATGGATAGATGGGTGGATGGGTGGCTGGCTGGATGGCTGGATGGGTGGGTGGGTGGCTAGATGGATGGAGGGATGGATGGATGGATGGATGGATGGATGGATGGATGGATGGATGGGTGGGTGGGTGGCTAGATGGATGGATGGATGGATGGATGGATGATGGATGGATGGATGGATGGATGGATGGATGGATAGATGGGTGGTGCTAGATGGATGGATGGATGGATATATGATGGATGGATGGGTGGATGGATGGATGGATGGATGGAGGTGGATGGATGGATGGATGGATGGATGGATGGGTGGATGGATGCATGGATGTGTGGGTGGATGGATGGATGGATGGATGGAGGGATGAATGGATGGATGGATATATGGATGGATGGATGGGTGGATGGATGGACGGATGGGTGGATGGATGGATGGATGGGTGGGTGGGTGGCTAGATGGATGGAGGGATGGATGGATGGATGGATGCATGGATGGATGGATGGATGATGGATAGATGGGTGCGTGACTAGATGGATGGATGGATGGATATATGATGGATGGATGGGTGGATGGATGGATGGATGAATGGATGGGTAGGTGGGTGGCTAGATGGATGGATGGATGGATGGATATATGGATGGATGGATGGATGGATGGATGGGTGGGTGGATGGATGGATGGATGGAGGGATGGATGGATGGGTGGAAGGATGGATGGATGGGTGGATGGATGGATGGATGGATGGATTGATGGATGGATGGATGGATGGATGAATGGATGGATGATGGATGGATGCATGGATGGATGCATAGATGGATGGATGATGGGTGGGTGGGTGGATGGATGGATGGATGATGGATGGATGGATGATGGATGGATGGATGATGGATGGATGATGGATGGATGATGGATGGATGGATGGATGGATGGAAGGACGGATGGGTGGATTGGCGGTGGCACACATAGAGCCAAGCAGGATCCTACCACAGCAGCTTCTCTGGAGCCTGATAGCACTGCTGGGGCCTCAGCTGGGACAAGGGCTGGTTCAGCACTTCTCTCTGGGACATTAACTTGTTTGCTCCTGCTGAACTGCCAACAGCTCCTCAGCACTTTGTGACTCTGGCACCTAATTCCTGGGCCTGAGCTCCACTGAGGAGTATCTACAGGAAAAACATCCCTTTTCCTGCACCCTTGTGAGCAGGGTGAAAGGCTCCTCTATTGACACTCATGGACTGTTGCTAGGATTTCTTTCGTCTCAGTACTATTTGCCAACGCACCTGATTTTGCCCTTAGGCCTGACAGCCAGGAATTTCCGTCTTCAGTTACCTTTTTCCCTCCTGTGTTTCATGGAACTACACCACATTAAGCGCTCTCAGCCCCTCCAGCTCCTCATTTCTATCTGTTACACATTGCTTTTAGGCTCTAATTGCCGTCTCTGTGCTGAGCCTGTGCCAGATGGGCCCTCTTGAAGGAGGAATTACGGCTCTTTGGCAACTTCCCGCAGACTTTTTAGACTCATCCCTGTTAATTTGTGTCTGTCCCTGGGGGTTTTGCATTCCAAGTTTCTTTGGGCAATCAGTGCTGCAGCAGCGCATCCCATGGTGCTGCTACCCCTGTGCCTGGACTGAACCCTTCTAATGTCACCTTTGGGTGCCAAAGCTCAGGGAGTCCCCCTCCTCTCCATGTTTTGGTGGAAGCTGAAGGCGTCTGCAGGCAGCTCCTGGGCTTTGGATTTGACGTCTTGGCCGCTTGGTCTCCATCCAGATCATGCAGCACGGACTCCTCCGCTTCCCCCTTCTTCCCTTGCGCAGTTCCCTTCTCTTCCTTTGCTCCATGGAGGAGATCTGGGAGAATCCTGGGTTTCTGCACCTCCTTCCCAGATCTGCTCTGGAGCACGAGCCGGAGCTGCCAGGAAATGAGGAGAAGAGAGGAATTCCAGCAAAGTGATGGGAAAGCAGATGCATGCACATTGATGTGCGTGGTGTAAGCATGCTTTTACCATAGAATCCTGGAATGGTTTGGGGTGGAAGGGACCTTAAAGCTCATCTAAAGCCACGGGCAGGGACCCCTTCACTAGGGCAGGGTGCTCCAAGCCCCATTGAGCGCTGCCAGGGATGGGGCAGCCGCTATCCCCATCAGGAGGAGCAGACGCTACCCGGGGCAGTCGAAGCTGCACTAAGAGGGGCGATGAGAGCCTGGCTCCTGCCCCAAGCTGCTGCTGTCAGGACCCCAAGCACAGGGTGTGAATTGTGCAGCAGGGAGCCATCGGCATCCCAAAAATGCTTCCGGTGCTGTGGGATGGATCCAAGCGCCAGGAACGCCGCTCCGGGCCGGGCTCCCCTTAGTAATTCCTTGGCAACTGTGCCCAAGAAACTTGATCTCCGTGGCCCAGCTTCCCCTTGTCTGCATGAAATAATGGCCCTCGTCCACCTGTACGAGGCTTCACCGGGCTTGGGTTGGTTTAACCGAGCCTTTTGCTCTGCTTTGCAGCAGCTCCTCCTGCCCAGGGGGATAATGGGGCTTTGATTCAATCCTTCCCACTCCTCTGCGTGTCTGGGATAGGGCAGACAAGGCAGAGGTCAAAGTGATGGAGCCGGGGCCCTCCTGACATCAGTGCCTTGGGAGCTATGCAGATGAATGAGTTGTGCTTCCCCCAATGCCTCCCTTAACAGAAAGAAGCCATTCCATAGCCCTGGGCTGAGAAGAAAGCGTCCACACACGCCTGGCAGCAGACAGAGGGTATCATTGAGAGCTGGGAGAGTCAGAGCCTCGCAGTCTGACACTGAACACTATGCAAAGGGCTGGCATTAACTGCGACTCCCCAGCAGCGATGCGGACATCATTATTGAAAGGACTAACTCGCACCAGATGGACTTAGTCATGGCAAGTGCATAGAGAAGCTGTGTGAAGAGGGAAAGATTCCCTAGAAGGCAATGATTATCCTGAAGGATGCAGGCAGCCTGGTAGGTGGCAGAACGATTCTTTCCTTCCATGGAGAGCCTGCAGCCCTCAGCTTCATCCATCACGCTTGTGCTCCAGGCCCTGCACCAGCTCCATTGCCCTTCTCTGGACCAGCTCCAGCACCTCCACGTCTCTCCTGTAGAGAGAACTGAACACAGGGTTTGAGGGGCACAATCACTGCTGCCGCACTGGTGCTGGTCCAGGCTGGGATGCTGGTGGCTTGGCAGGCTGCTGAGGTAGCTTGGTCCTCAGGGACGGGCCTTTGTATGCAAGGAGAAGACAGAGCAGAGAGCAAGGGAACAAAAGGGGTGCCCCAGCTCTGACCCTCACAAGCTCCTCACAGGCTCTCACCATCACGTCTCTGGTGCCTGTTGCTGCAGTGCCCACACAGGGCTCTGCAGGGAGGAGACACCAAGCAACGCCGAGCGCTGTGTGAGGTGGAGGAGCAGCAACTGGGAGGCGAGCCTGGCTCCATCCCTGTTGATGCTCCAGCATAAGCAAGTCACTTGATTCCTTCAGAACAGCCTCCCCCTTCCTATGAGCCAAGCGTTCTTCCCTGCAGCCCACTTGCTGCTATATATAACCAGCGCGCTGTCTACCTTGTAGTGCAGCCCGATCTGGGAGTCCTGCTTCCCAGAAATCCAGGGATGGCATCCCAAATCCCACAGCTTCTTGGAAAAGCAGGGTTTGGGTGCCTGCTGCCGGGTACCGCTTGGCACAGGGTCACTTTGGGTTCGCCTGTTGACAGGGAAGGAAAAGGGTAAAGTTCGATGGAGAAGCGTGGCTCATCACAACAACATCTGAGCTCTGCATGGCACGGAGAGCATTGGGAGAATCAGTTCCCCTCTTCTTGCTTAAGGGAGGCAAATTTGCCTCTGCCATCTGCTCCCTTCAGTGAAGAGTTCACCTACCAGGCAGTCAACAAGGGGCACAACACAGAAACCTGCCTGTTGTGCCCTTGGGTTGGGGCATCCTCTTCATGTCCTGTGCCACGAGAGTGGATTTGTCCACAGGATCTCAAACAGAGCCCTATCAGCAGGGACAATTGGTGCCTATGGATCCCTGTGGGATTCGGAGATGCTGGAGAGAGTCCGGAGGAGGCAAAGAGCTGCTGCGAGGGCTGGAGCAGCTCTGCTCTGGAGCCAGGCTGAGAGAGCTGGGCTGGGGCAGCCTGGAGAAGAGAAGGCTCCTGAAGGGGAGACCTGAGAGCAGCTCCAGTGCCTAAAGGGGCTGCAGGGAACCTGGAGAGGGGCTTGGGACAAGGGATGCAGGGACAGGGCAAGGGGAATGGCTTGAACCTGCCCGAGGGGAGACTGAGCTGAGCTCTGAGGCAGAAGCTCTTCCCTGTGAGGGTGCTGAGGCGCTGGCACAGGGTGCCCAGAGAAGCTGTGGCTGCCCCATCCCTGGCAGTGCTCAAGGCCAGGTTGGACACAGGGGCTGGGAGCATCCTGCTCCAGTGGAAGGGGTCCCTGCCATGGGTTTAGATGGGTTTTAAGCTCCCTGCATCCCAGCCCATGCTGTGGGTCTATGAGTGGCGCAGTGAAGCCTGTTGGGCAGTGCCAGCTCCTCAGAGCATGCCGGGATGAATCACTGCTCCTGGCTGCTGTTTACCCCGATGCAAAGGGCAAGTGTGAGCTCTGTGTTCTCAGAATAGGACAAAGCCGCTTCACCCTGCGCATCCCTGCAGGTGATTTGTGCCTTCAGCTGCTCAGGGCAGCAGTTCCCGCACAAGGGAAGTTGATGCTCGCCCATAGGCACGGCCACAGGACAGGAGGGGGCACGCTGCTCATGAACGGATGGAGAGGCTGTTTGGAAGCATTGCCTGGCACAAAACACTCCCGGTGCTGGTGTAAGGGCAAAGTAAAGCCGGAGGTGCCAAGTGAGCTCCAGAGAGGAGAAGGGAGATTCCTGAGCGTGGAACAGAGCAGGTGCCTGCTCCGGGTGGAGCAGGGAGGGTGCCAGAGGGATGGGGAGTGGGGAAGGAGGATTGCGAACATATTTGCAGCCATCTGGCACCCTGTGATTATCCAAGGAGGAGGAGAGGGAGGGAAGGAAGGAGTTTGTTTGGGGAGAGGATCCCGAGTGCTTTGTGCTTCCAGCGTATGGGTTTGGGGAATGTTTTCTATCACTTACAAGAGTATTTATACGCCTGGAGATGCAGGGAAAGGAGAGCAGAAGGAAGGGGAAGGGATGCTCCTTCTGGAGTCCCACGTTTCTAACAATCAAGTCATAGGAAAGAAAAGATGCAGCATCAGGAAAGCTGGATTCCTCCTCATCCATTGATGCTGAGATGCTGACAGCACCAGCTGGAGTTCGCAGTCTTCAATAGGAAATCCACCATAAGTACTCATTAAATAAGAAGTTAATACCTTTAAGCACCACTGCGATGCTTTGCTTTGCCTTCCTGATCGCATCCCTCACGTGCCAGGGCTGAATACCAGCCCCAAGTGTCTGATGTGACACCCTGGCTATGCTGGGCTCGTCCATGTGGGAGCCAAACCCTGATCGGGGCTATTTTTAAAGGGCGATAATTTTATCCCCAGCACTGACATCTGCTGCGTGGCCCTTTAAGGGAAGGGTAACCCAATGTCATGTGCAGGCAGTAACTGATCACAGCAAGTGGCAGGATCACTGCAGGGCTGCGGGGCTCAGGATCTCACTCGAGTGGGGACAAGGCTTTGGGGACACAAGGTTTGTGCTCAAAGTACTGGAGTACGCTTTGCCACCGCTCACATCACGCATTGGGTACCCAAGGAGAGGCTGCGCCCTCCAAACCAGCTCACAGGGGGCTCAGCTCCATCCCAGTGTCAGCGACATGGAACCAGGGCAGTGCTTTCCCTGTCAGCAGCATTAGATCCCATGGATCTCATCAGAGAAGGCTTCAGCTTCTGCTCCCTGAAAGGGGACTTTGCTGAAGTGAAGAGCACGGGTTCAGCTGTTGCTCCACAGGCACTGTAGAAACAAGGCTTGAATCAGGATTCAGCATCCAGCATGGAAATCATAGAATCATAGAATAGTTTGGGTTGGAAAGGACCTTAAGATCATCCAGTTCCAACCCCCCTGCCATGGGCAGGGACACCTTGCTCTAAACCATATTACCCAAGGCCTCGTCCAGCCTGGCTTTGAACACTGCCAAGGATGGAGCATTCACAGCCCCCCTGGGCACCCATTCCAGTGCCTCAGCACCCTCACAGGAAAGAATTTCCTCCTTAGATCCAATCTAAACTTCCCCTGTTTCAGTTTTACCCCATTACCCCTTGTCCTGTCACTACAGTCCCTAATGAAGAGTCCCTCCCCAGCACCCCTATAGGCCCCCTTCAGACACTGGAAGCTGCTCTGAGGTCTCCACGCAGCTTCTCTTCTCCAGGCTGAACAGCCCCAACTTCCTCAGCCAACTGCCCTGAGGAGAACAGGTCTGAGGGGGGGATGCTGCAGCCAGGGAAGAAACCATCGACCTGGGCAAGAAACCAAGGGGTCCTCGTGCTTTGCATGAAGCACCCAAGCAAGGCTGGAGCTGCACCTTCCTGTGGTGCTGGGGGAAGAGCAGACACAGCCCCGGTGCTGACTCACACCACTGATCCCCTGCAGTTTGTGTCTCTGAGGCCTTCCTGTACTCAACAAAACTGGTCCCCACGTCTCTGCCTGCGTGCTCGCAGCATCCCCAGGGAGCCACAGCATCTGCGGAGCGCAGCGCATCCCTCACTGTACCCCCATACCCCCCTCGTGTGCTGGAGCCCTCGGACTCAGAGGCACCTGCACTGTGTGACCACAGCCTGCTCGCGGGTGTTGCAAGGGAGGCTTCTGGGGGGTGTTTCCTCCCCTTCCCCTCACAGTTCCTCTCTTGTCTGCTCTAAGCTGTTTCCCTTCCCTGGTTGCGGTCACTTCAGGGATGCTGCCAGAAACGCTGAGCCAAAATGGGTCCATTTCCTCATTTTGACTTGTTCCTTTTGACTTTTTTTGGTTTAAATAATAATAAAACCCCTTTTATTTTGTCATTCGTTTAATTCTTCACTCATTCAATCTCTGTGTCCCAGCAGCAGCCTCAAAACCAAAACCCAAATCAGCTCTATCTGGATTGAATCACAGTGATATCACCCTCTTATGATGCCTCCAGAGAAACTGGATAAGGTGATAATCATAGATCCATAGAATCCTGGAATGGTTTGGGTTGGAAGGGAGCTTAAAGCTCATCTAAAGCCACGGGCAGGTACCCCTTCCACTAGAGCAGGATGCTCCAAGCCCCTGTGTCCAACCTGGCCTTGAACAGGGATGGGGCAGCCACAGCTTCTCCATTCAACCCATCCCAGTGTCCCAGCACCCTCACAGGGCAGAAGTTCCTTACAAACCCAACACCAAGAGGGGATGTAGACAAGAAGGCAAACTTCCTTCTCCTTTTTGGGCTGCGATTTGGAGCACTCATTCCCAAAGCCAGCACATACCAGGCCCTGCAGGGCAAGCTCCTCCAGGCTGGGAGCTGAATGGAGCCTTTCAGGCCCTGCACACTGCTCTGCTTGTTCCCTAAGGCAGTGCTTGCTGGTGGCTCACCCCTCAGCTGGCAGCAGCAGGGGACACCCCAGCAAGGGCCATTTGTCTGCCAGGTCAGAAAGAGGGACCCCCCCTTCCAGCTGCTCCCTCCGCTCCGCCTGGAACATGCTCCATGTGTCCCACACGATGGGGTTTGAGATGGACCCCCCCGGGATCGGGAGCTCAGCTGTCAGGGTCCTGATGAAGACAGCTCCAAGCAGCGCTCAGGGCAGTTCCTGGAACCCTGGCATGTTCCAAAGTCCCTCATCCCAAATGCCCCTAAAGTCAATGAAGGAGGAAGAAAGAGAAGGCAAACTTGTGCCATGGTGCCCAAACGAAGGGGAAGGGAATCTATGTTATTTCAAACTCCTGGTTATTGTAAAGGCAGGGTTACAGATGAAGCAGAATGGAAACTGTTTTCCTGTGTGAAGCCAAGTGATGTGTTCCATCACCCCACAGCATCACTCCGACAGAAGCAGGGGCTACTTCATTCCGCCGCATTTTCACCTTTACAAGACAAAATTGAATGGAATGAACGCAGCAAATGAGTCCGGATCCTTCCCAAATTTGCCATTTAAAGCTGCTTTACAGCTCCAAGAGAGGGCTCCGAGGCACCGAGCGCAGCGCTGGGCGCCCGTGGGACTCCCGTGTGGATGGTGCCCTCTAGTGCCCCTCATCCCGAATCGGGGGCCGCATCCTGCCCGTGCTGCCCGGTTCACAGGCACGGGTGGCAAAAACCGGCTCTGGGGAACGGCACCAGAGGGACACGGAGCTGCTGGAGGCCGCGGAGCTGCTGCGAGGGCTGGAGCAGCTCTGCCATGGAGCCAGGCTGAGAGAGCTGGGCTGGGGCAGCCGGGGGAAGAGAAGGCTCCTGAAGGGGAGACCTTAGAGCAGCTCCAGTGCCTAAAGGGGCTGCAGGGAACCTGGAGAGGGGCTTGGGACAAGGGATGCAGGGACAGGGCAAGGGGAATGGCTTGAACCTGCCCGAGGGGAGACTGAGCTGAGCTCTTAGGCAGAAGCTCTTCCCTGTGAGGGTGCTGAGGCGCTGGCACAGGGTGCCCAGAGAAGCTGTGGCTGCCCCATCCCTGGCAGTGCTCAAGGCCAGGTTGGACACAGGGGCTTGGAGCATCCTGCTCCAGTGGAAGGGGTCCCTGCCCATGGCTGCAGATGAGCTTTAAGCTCCCTCCATCCCAAACCATTCTGTGATCCTGTGATGATTTTACTCCTATGTGCCACCGACTGCTGAGCCATCAGGTACAGCTGCTCCTGATCTGGGGATTCCCAATGTACAACCCCAACATTGTTTTTAGTGATTCGAAGTGTTGGTTTTACTGCTCCATTCTATCACTGGAACCATGCAGGACAAGTGGGGATGTTCCTTAGCTTTGCACATCCATGTCCTTAGTCCATTTACTTACTCCAGGCAGAAGTGGCTGGTTTCAAGCCCTGCTTTTCTCACACTGCCCCATGTGCCAGGGGTGTCTGTGGAGCATCATGGAAAGCTGGGGAAAAGAAGGGAAAAACCTGTTGCTTGTATCTTGTGTGCTCTTTTAAGTTCCTTCTTTTTGGTTTACACCATGCTGGAAACGTGTGAGGGACACCAGGCTTTGCAGACATCCTAAATGATCTTCTGGGTAATACATCCAGAGCAGTATCGTTACTGGAAGAACCAAGGGAGTGATTCCATTGCCTCAACTTTAAGTGTGTGGCCCATGCTTAAAGGGAAGTAACTATAAGTACATGGCAGGGGGTTGGAACTTGGTGATCTTAAGGCCCTTTCCAGCCTTAACTATTCTATGATTCTACTATTGGTCTAACTATGAGTACTATTGATCTAAGTATGTGTACTATTGATCTAACTACAAGTACTATTGATCTAACTGTGAGTACTATTGATCTAACTACGAGTACTTTTGATCTAACTACAAGTACTACTGGTCTAACTATGAGTACTATTGATCTAACTACAAGTACTACTGGTCTGAGTACTATTGATCTAACGAGTACTATTGATCTAACTACGAGTACTATTGATCTAACTACGAGTACTACTGGTCTAACTATGAGTACTATTGATCTGAGTACTATTGCTCTAACTATGAGTACTATCGATCTATGAGTACTATTGCTCTAACTATGAGTAATACTAGTCTAACTACAAGCAGTATTGATCTATGAGTACTATTGGTTTAACTATGAGTACTATTGATCTAACTACGAGTACTATTAATCTAACTACGAGTACTATTGGTCTGAGTACTATTGGTCTAACTGCAAGCAGTATTCATCTATGAGTACTATTGGTTTAACTATGAGTACTACTGGTCTAACTACGAGAACTATTGGTCTATCAACCACTGAGTAATTCCTACACATAGGGACAGACTTGCAGGTTCTGGTACTCCAGACCCAAGTCCATTCCTCTCAGACGAGTATTAACTACACATTTAAGCACACTCCAGTGTCCCAGGGACATGTCCAGGGATACCAGGGAAGGAAAAAGAGACTTATTTTTGGGAACTGGTAAAAGCTGCAACTAAAGAAACACAGGAGGAATTCCACATGGAAACCGTCGCCCCAGTGGGTGTTGCATCTTCTTCAGGATTCCTCACTTTGTTCTAGGAAACACATTTTGCTTTCCAAGTTTGATGTTCGTGGAAGCTTCTTAGTAGTGAAAATGCTTCAGCTCAGTGTAGGAATCCGGCACAAACTGAAGCCTCCAGCTATTCAGGAATGCCGAGCAGAGAGAGATTCATTTCTCCCTCCTTCAGCCCTCCTCATTGGTACAAAGGTACAAGCAGCCTGCTCAGAGCTGTGATCGGAATGAGGAGGAGCTCGATGTGTAAACCAGAATGTTAATGTCAGACATTTCACTACCAAGCAACCCTACTGCCCCTGGCGACAGACACCGCTTGAAATGGAAATCCCCCTCCTAACATCACGAGATGAAACATTTCAGGCTCAAGAAGCCTGTGCTGCAAAGCGAGGGAGCCCCAAACGCATGCATTTAACACCAAAAGCTTGGGGCATGTTGAGAGCTTTCAGAGCAGGAGTTTTGGATGGATGCACACAGGAGGTGTGACTGGACCCAGCAGTGACCATGGAGAAGTCATGGCTTGGTTACCTACAGAGAACAAGCAAAGGGGGGACCAGGACACACCAGAACCCCCTTTCTCACAGTGGGGAGCCCCTGCTCCAGCCCTCTTCAGCTTCCCAGGTTTCCCAACAAAACTGCCACTGGATCAGGCTTCTCCTGCCTCTTGGTGTCAACCAACCAACCTTCACCTCCTGCAGCCTGATCCAGCTGGATTATTCTCCCTAAATCAGCTTTCCTTTAGAAGGCAATGCACATCAAACACAGCCTCTTACCATTAATATAGGAAAATGACTTCTTTTCCCCAACGCAACCCCAAACATGAAGTCTATGCTCATCTTTGTTCTTAGAATCCTTTGCCTCCATGCCAAGAGTTCCCAGATCTTATGGAGCCTGTGGTTTGCTTTGGTTTCTTGTGGTGGCCATGCCTTTATTTTCGGCTTCTCCCTCAGCTTTGGCAGCCAAACCAGAAGCACAAGGCAAGGGTTTCCTCGAGCATTCCCAGTCCTTTTGCTTTCTTGCTTTGAAATGGGCGCACTCAGAGCAGAAACTGAAGCTTAGCACGAACTCCTGTTCTAAGGCCGAAAACCCAGACATTCCCCACAGGATGAAGCTGTAACTCAAGTAAGAAGCCTCCCAAGAGCACACCACAGGGGGGGTGAGGGTGCACTCTTGGTCTGAGACAGCCTTCAAGCAACCCCAAGAGCCCCAGAAGCCTGAAATTAAGCTCATTTCAGAGTTATTTTATACCTCTTCCCTTGCCCCAGCCATTTGTGATGTTGAGGATGAGTGAAACCAATGTGTGCTTTATTCCCACTGCCCAAACCACCACTGTTCACTGTCGGATGAGGCAGCTCTCACTCTGAGAACCCCCATGACTTCATTGTAGAGCTCATGGCATTTCACACTTCTCCCCAAGCCCGAATTCCTGCACTTGTGATTGCATGGGAACATCAGCTTCTCCCTTCCCACATCCAAACACGGATGAGGGAACTCCCTGAAAGAGGCTCTCGTGGTTTTACATCCTCAACAGCAGGGTTTTAACAACTGACTTCACTTTGGGGGGGTAAAAGAGGTGAACTCAGCCCCTCAGAACGCACGGGAATGGCAAGGGAGGGCTCTGTCACTTACAGACCAAGGGAAACCCTTCGAGTTAAGTCTCACAGGCACTAGGACACGTTCAGAGCCCTGTCCCCATAGCTCCCCTTCACCCTGGTACCTCCCGGGGCTACATCACATTAACCTGATGTGCGGCAATAGGGAGGAAGGTGAGAAAAGGGGACGTTTGTCTGGCTTCCCATTGGAATAAGAAAGGGTTTCCCTCGGGAAAGGCCACATTTGCTGAGCAGACACTGGAGCTCCGCTGCACGTGTTTTTACCAGGGGAAGAATTCCTTCATGTTTCCACACTAACTGCAGCAGAGTGCAGCTAAACTCACCCTTTCCAATGGGTCACGGTGGGAAAACACCCAAAACCCAGCCTTTGGGATGAGGGTTTGCACTTTTCCTCTACTTGTCTGCTCAGTTTGGACTCGGAGCTGGTTTTCACCGGTACAAACTCACACAGACCCATAGGAACCCCCCTGCGGCGGGGCAGAATGGGGGCTGGGAACGGGAACGGGGATGGGAATGGGAACGGGAATGGGGCGCTCAGCGGGAGCATCCCTCCCTTCCCGCCGCGGCCGGAGGGGGCGCTGCGGAGCGGCCGGGCAGAGGGGCGGGGCCTCGGCCGGAGGGGCGGGAACTGCGGCAAATCTCAGCCAATCAGAGCCCCGGCCCCTGCTGCCCGGAGCCGGGAGCCCCCGTGGCTGGCGGCTTCCCGCGCTCGGAGGCGCCCCATGAGGCGGCCGCGTCCCCCCCTTCCCCGTTCCCTGAGGAAGGAAGGGGCGGGCAGAGGCCGGGGCGCGGAGCGGGCGCTGAGGGCTGGGGAGGGGGGCAAGGGGCGGCAGGGCAAAGGGTCCGGCCGGAGGAGGAGAAGGAGGAGGAGCCGCATGGCCGCCCCACAGCGCCGCTTCCCCTCCCTGCGACAAAATGGAGGCCGGCGGGGCCTCAGCCCCCAGGTGCTGCCAGGCCCCGTCCCCGGCTGCAGACGCCGCTGGGCTCCGGGGCGGCGGCGGATGCGGGTTGAGAGCAGGGCAGGGCGGTTGGGACGGCTCTGGCCCCCGGGTGTCCGTCCTGTGGGCGGCGCTGCCGTCCCTCTGAGGGCCTGGGCCATGCCGGTTCCGGGGCGCCACCGCCTCCGTTTAACACAAACCCAACCCCGGCCCCCCAAAACAGGGCTCGGAGCTCCCGTTCGGTCCCATGAGCAAAAGGGGATTGAACAGAGCTTAGAGGGAAAGGTGATTGCTCCCAAACCCCAAGAAACCAGCCCCAACTCCTGAGCTCCGCACCCAGCAGAAAAGCCTGTTCTGTCACCAGCTTCCTCAAGTGCTTCCAAGAGGGAGTTTGCCAGGAATGCTGGAACAAGCTCACCCTGAAACCAGTGCTGGGGCTGGCTGCAGTGCAGAGCGGCACACACACCACCGAGCCGAAAGCACCGCAAGCACCAAGCCCCAGTGGGGACGATGCCACCGGTTCCCCACTAACGCAGAGGTAACAGCAAGGAACCTCTCTCCACTCCTTCCGAGCACCACATTCTCCATAGAAGAAGGAATCCAATACAAGAGCCGGGATTTATTTGAAATAATTCGGTTTGAAAACGTTTTAATTTAAAATTTACAGCACACAGGGGAAGGGGGGGGGAACGTGGTTTTGTTACAACTAAACTCTCAGAAGAGTGCTGCAGGGTTGGATTTTTCTCTTTAACACTGGCATGGCTTTATTCAAAACACAGTTGCACAAAATCAGTTACTCCAAAGGTTGTCAGGAAAGAAGTGGAATCAGGAACCGAACCACACTATATACATACTGCCATACAAAGAGCATTAAAATAGGACAAAAACCTCTACAAAATATAAAACCCACCCTTACATATTTGCATGAAAAGACCACCCACCAAGCAAAAAAGTTTCCAAAGTTAAATCTGGAGGCTCTGCATTGCTTCAGTTCTAGAAAACGCTGCTTCCGCTGCATGCCAAGCTGAGGAGCGGGAAAGGCTCCCATGGGAACGCCGAGGGAAAGACGAGTCCTGTGCGAGGAGAGGCTCTTCGGACGTGGTGCCTGATGCGCGCCAGGGTTAGGAAGGGGGGAGTCTGCCTTAGCTCAGGGAAGGGCTGAGTTTCGCTGCTTTATGAGCTCATCCAACCTCAGAACTGGACCCACAGACCAGTGTTCAAATACTGTCAAGCCATCAAAACAGACTTCTTTCCCCCCATTTAAAACTAGTTTGCTATGCATCAGTAAGACAGTTAAGGAGAACCCTGACAGCGAGGTACTCTGAAGTACACCCTTATAAATAACAGATTTCAATCATTCACTGAGACTTCAACAAGAAAAAAACCATAAGCAAAAAAAAAGATGGGAAAACACGTTTCTATCCCAAAGCTGAGCACGAAGCAACTGCCTTGAACACAGAGCCTCCACAAGAAGATAGGATGTGCACTTACCTACGGGTTCTATTCGGTCAGGATTCACACACAAACACGGGAACTGCAGGTTGTGGTTGCAAACGTCGCTTTAGCGCTAGTGCCTTTACCCGAACTGCAAACCCCAGCAAGTTCACTTCGCTTCCACTCAACTCGCTCCGCTCGGATGCTGCCTTCAACAGCTACACAAGGAACTAGGACTTAAGGCTCTATCTGGAGGGGGGGGGGAACCACGCACACAAGAAACAGGGCTTTGCAGAACTTCAACCCTGCAGGATCTAGACTTGATTGAAGAGTTGGAAGTGTGTAAAATACCTCTTAAAATACTCACAGGTGACCTACGGGTGAGGGACTGAATTAGCTCCGGGGAATCTCCCTCTTCCCCACCCTTGTGTCTCCCCCAGGTTAACGGCAGCTGCTGTCGGCCAAGACAGATACAAAAATAAGTCTCTTGAATAAAGCTGTGTGTGATATTTGGTTCAGTACCTACGTGGAACAATGGGAATTAGTTTCATCTCAAGCCTACTGGTTTCAATCCAAATCCCAACTGCAAGAGGAATGCCGTCATAGCTGAACTTGGGTGGTGGCTCGAATAGAAAAACATCAATCTCGGGCTTGTCACAGAGTGAGGACAGAATTAGTCAGACCTGGTGGTTGCAGTCAGGCTGCTAGAGAAGAAACACCCCTTGTCTGCATGTCTCCTGTACTCACCACCGACTGCGTGCAACCACCCAGCTTTCTGCAGCCCTTCAAGGTAAAAAACCCTAAACTATGAACTAGTATTATACATGGACTCGAATGGTTTACCTACAACCAGATGTAAAAGGTTTCAAAGGTGACCTGGGAAGAAAGACTACCTCCTGTCCATCTTTCCCCCTTCAATGACTCTATAAAAGGGGGGGATGCTTCAAGAAAATGCGCTCCGAGGGGTTACCCGTTAACATCTGCATGAGAAATGCATCTATTTGATAGCCAAATACTGTTGCAGAATTCCCAAAATGACAATGCAAGAGCGAAGTGAGGGAAAGTTTAACACAGGCTTCTAGTGAAATGGTTCCACACTCCAGATTGTTAATACCTGCAATGGCTCTTCTGGAGCAAATGGATGGATTACAACCCTTTGTTTGCTCTTGAAGGTTGGATAGTCCAGCAAACACAATCTTCTGAAACCCACTTAGGCTTTAGAATATAATACACAAAATGGACAGAAGACTTCAAAGCCTGTTCCAGGAGTCCCCTTTTAAAAAGCTGAACTAAAGGTGTAATCCAGTTGTCTACTTCAAACAGAATCCCTGGGAAAATGAGGCTGCACTCAGCTCCTCATTTAAAAGAGGCTGCAGTAAGTGGGTTTGAGTTTTAGCTTCTTCAGTATAAAAACTTTCAAGGAGGAAAACCACACTAGGTTAAACCCATGTGAAATGGGTGTTTTCGTCTGGGCTAATGATGACCAACACAGCAAGCTTGTAGAAACCAAAGAGCTCCAAAGAAAAGTTGGGGGGGGGGGGGAAACTTGACAATGGCTTCAGTGATTATAGGGCTGAAAATTGTTTTCTACGTACAGGTTCACTACCAGGCTATTATATCTTATTTGGAATGATAAAAAGGGCAAGAATAGTAAAACCACACTTCTCCTATAAAAAGTTAACGTATTATCTTCTGGAGGGACATCTATGGTACATGGAGACATACAGATCTGCATAATCACTATTGCGTGTTCTGGAACCGAAGAGGCTGGTCCTACTGGTGTCTAGAACAAGTTAATCCTCCTCTTCCTCGCCTTCATCTTCAGGATCTCGTTTCCTCTTCTCCCCTCGCACACCCTCTGCTAAGGAAAGAGGGATGCACACATCTTGTTATGCTCCGAAAGGGACCTTTGCCCTTTTTGAAGAGGGAATTGAAACCCATCCCTCTTTGTTGGTAGTTAATGCACTCACCCCTGCGACAGCACCCCAGCAAAGAGCAGTTTAAGCAAATTCATTCATACAGGCTGAGTTAAATTAAGTTCAAGCTAAGCCTGGGCTGTTCCATACAGGAATTATTGATATGAAGTCTATATATATATATATATATGTAAAGAATTGTTCTGTTAACATATATTAGAGACCTAAAATGATGTTTCCCTACCTCCTTACCTTCAGTTTGCAGCAGGTGCCTAATCCCTGCCCAAGCCCCAGCAGTTCCTGCTGATCCCAAATGCAACCTGCTCCAGCCTCTCTCCAATACAAACCAATACCAGCACCTCCCAGAAACATCTATTGAGCCTGTTCTTAGGAACAGCCTTAAACTGCTCAGTGGACTGTGCGCTCTTGTGGTGAAAGCGCAAAATGCAGAGCTGTCACATCCAGAGCAGTCATTTCCTGGCTCAGCAGCCATCCTGCCCTCCTGCTTCATGCTCTTAAAGAGACTGAAAGGCTGCATTTGGAAAAAGGAAAAGCATTATTTCCAAATGTCAGCTTTTTCCATCCCTAGAAGTGGTTCAGCTGAATCAAGTGCACAGACGAGATGGGCACTGGGCTGGGGAGGGCTAGAAGTCACCTACAGTTTGCACTGAGATGGAAGCAGGCTTCAGGATTAGCACAAAACTCTCTTAGAGATCAGGACAGAATTCCTAACCATTAGAAAAGGGAAGTTCTGGGAGAGCCTTTTAGCAAGAAAAGTACAAGGAAAGGCTGGTTTAAGATTAAACTTCCTTAAAGGTTTTACCCTCTGGTAACAGCAGGGGACTCTCACCTGGTGTCTTAATCTTATCAGAGCACAGAGATGGGTACAACTAAGGTGCCCCCCACAATTCAGGGTACTGTGGGCACAGGAATGAGCCTCTGCCTGTGGAGCAATCACTGCTCCAGCACTGCAGAACAGCACCCATGAGACTGGGAATCCTCAGAGGACGGGCGAGCTCTTGCTTAAACCAGTCCTAAAATACTCCCCACACATCCAGAACAAGCAAAGAGGGATTGATGCCACTGAAGCGCACATCCCAACCTTGCAAAGCTCCAGGACTATAAAGAACTGATCCAGTCACAAGTTGAGCACTTACCTTCCTCCTCCTCATCACCTCCTTCTTCAACGTAGTCATCATCATCATCTTCATCCTTCACAACAATTGGGAAATACTGTTAGGATTTTTGTTGCAAGTTTGGCTTCTGCACTGATCATGGAATCCTGGAATGGTTTGGGCTGGAAAGGACCTTAAACCCCTTCCAATTCCAACCACCTTCCACCAGACCCCATTGCTCTGAGCCCCATCCAAATTTCTGCTCCCTGATCCAGAGCAGAAATCCAGGAAATCCCACTGCATCCAGAGGTCACATTCCACCTTTACTGTTTTGGTGCTGGCCATCTGCACAAGGACAAGGAACAAACTGACTCCAGTGCTTCTCATCACCCCCTATTCCTTTGTTTTTCTCCCTTATCGCTGCCTCAGGCCAGGTCAAGAGCAACCTCTTGCAAGCAGTCAATACAAACAGCCTTTTAACCCACTGTCAGTAAAGGAGGAGGAAGAGGAGGCAGAACAGTTTCTTACTGGGAATTACTGGGAATAGGGTTGTTGGGGGTTGGCCTTCTTCCTCTCCAAAGCTGATAACTGAGAAATGCAAACAGCAGCCCCAGAACATAAAACAATGGCACAGGATCCCTGCCCTGCTGCCCCAGACAGGCCTGGAAGCCACCCGGAGCTTTTGCCTTTAGAGGCACTGTACTGCAGGCACAGGGTAATGTAAGGAATAAAAACGTGGAAGCATCAGAAAGCCCATCCAACATCTGCCCTTAGACCATGGGAATTAAACCCCCTCTGGATTCATTCAGTGCCTTTTCATTCATTCATTGCCTCATTTCTGAAAGTACAGGGAAAACCTTCCAGGACAGAATTCTCCAAATTTCACATAACATATTCCTGTACCAGTGCCCAGGAAAAACTCATTCCTGAGCTTCCTCCTGGTCACATACTGCTCCAAAACCCACCTCTCAGCTCCTGCTTTTGGAGCAGGTTTCGTTAGTGTTAGCTTCCTGACCTGTGCCACGGTTGTTACCTCTGCAGAGCAAGACAGAACTGAAGTTCCAGCCACCAGTGCTGCTTACAAGGCAGAGTTTTAAGCCAAAGGAGTTTAGCACCAGATTTCCAGCGCATCCCTGTGAAATGCAACTGACAGAGTAAACTCCTATCAAAACGAACTGCAATGAAGTCACTGCCACAGGGGGTTTAGGACCTGAAAAGATCCCATGGGCTGTTTTCCCCAGCTCTTCACACCACCACCAAGAACATTTCCATGTGAGTGCAAGGTAAAAGCCCTATTTATTGCAGCAAAACCCACACAGACTTTTCCTTCATTTCATTCTACTTGAAGTACTGCTAACTTGTTGCTACTACCTAGTCTTCCTCTGCTGAGTCTACACCTCTGAGTAACCTCAGAAGCCTGCAGCAGCTTCTCTTTTGTTTCTTGGAGCTGGTAGAACTTACAACCCTTACCTGAATCTCTTCTTTCATCAGGTATGAAAGACCAACTTCCTCTTCCTCTTCACCCTCCCCCAGATCGGAGCCTCCATCATCTTCATCATCCTCCTCTTCATATTCTCCTGGAGGCCCAGCTTCATCCTCACCTTCGTCATCATCATCCTCATCTCCGTCTGAAATGAAGGACACACATATGCTGCAGGTGAAGTTTCATTAACCCCACCTTACGTTGGGTTGTGTACACCAGCTCCAACCAGTTGAACCCTTTTTCTCCCAGAAGGATTTGGGTTTCCTTGTGGGAAACAAGCCTGATTTTCATCAAGTTAATCTTTATCAGTCTTTTCCCTCAAGAAAGGATCCCAATGGTTTTACATCAGGAGCTGCAGGCAAAATTCCTGATGCCTGAAGCAGCTCCATATGCAAACTCCTGCAAGAGAGCCGAAAATGTGGTCAGTGGAGGGGAGGCTTCCGACAGCATCAAACCCCAAAATATTTAAAGGCAAAACCAGCTGAACACATTCCGTGTGTTTTATGTAACCCCTTACTCGTAACGCTGAAACACCTCCGGGCCCGAGGAGCTGCTCCCTCAGCTCATCCCGTTCCTCTGTCTGGAGCACAGAATCACTTGCAGTGTTTCAGTTAAGCAAATGCCAAGATGATTTAACACTTCAAGTTCATAACCTATGCCTCTGTTTTCACACACCACAAGGATTTCACATTGCAGCTACCAACCCTCTGGCTTTCCTGGAGCTCTTTTTAACACAGGCTCCCAAATGCGGAGGTGGCCGAGTGCTCGCAGCAGCCCCTTGGAGCCAGGGTGCAGCAGCGGCAGCTCCCAGGTCACCATTTAAGGCTCAGACACTGAGAAGGCTCAGTCAGAGGCTGCTATGACACACTTAAAGAAGTCTATAGCCACACACTGACAGACCTGTACCTACAGGTTTCATTTACAGTTGGGTAACAACAGGAAAAAAGGAGGAACAGCCTCTGTCAGGACTCCAGGGATCAGATCAAAAGCACTATGTACATGTTTGAATAGAAAAAATGGGATAACACTTGAGCACAGCAGTGAAGCTGTTACAAAAGCCAGTAAAATGAGCATTTTTCATACAGAAGCCAGGCTGAGAAAGCTGTGCTGGGGCAGCCTGGAGAAGAGAAGGCTCCTGAAGGGGAGACCTTAGAGCAGCTCCAGTGCCTAAAGGGGCTGCAGGAAACCTGGAGAGGGGCTTGGGACATGGGCCTGTAGGGACAGGCCAAGGGGAATGGCTTGAACCTGCCCGAGGGGAGACTGAGCTGAGCTCTTAGGCAGAAGCTCTTCCCTGTGAGGGTGCTGAGGCGCTGGCACAGGGTGCCCAGAGAAGCTGTGGCTGCCCCATCCCTGGCAGTGCTCAAGGCCAGGTTGGACACAGGGGCTTGGAGCATCCTGCTCCAGTGGAAGGGGCTGGAGCTAGATGAGCTTTAGGGTCCCTTCCACCCAAGTCT
Organism: Neopsephotus bourkii; assembly: GCF_033783945.1. NCBI lineage: Eukaryota > Metazoa > Chordata > Aves > Psittaciformes > Psittacidae > Neopsephotus > Neopsephotus bourkii. The sequence continues at coordinate 499,331 of NW_026901718.1, forward strand.
GGAACTCTGTGGTTTTGAGGCTATTTTATCTAACAGGATCTCTTCTTTAACCTCAGAAGGCTCCTACAGAGGCACCCAAACCCTCTGGCAGGAGCTCTCCTTCATCCATGCGTTAGCACCAACTAAGGTCTAGAAGCCTGGGCTTCAAAGATAAGAGTGCAGCATTGTGCTAGCGGCTGCAAGAAGCTGCTCCACCCCAGGCTGCATTCACATTGACACCTCCAGCACAGCACACTGCTTCTGGGCATGCTATATTTTGGGGAGTTACCCTCATCATCATCATCCTCCGAGTCCGGGGCCTCGTTGTCTTCCTGATCAAACCCATCCAGGTATGTGATCTGCTGAAGCAGCTCGAAGATGCTGTCTCTGTAGTCCTCGAGGTTTGTGATCTCACAGTTGAACAGGTCAAGGCTCTTCAAGTTCTTCAGGTTTTGCTGAAAACAAACAAAAAAAGGGTTTCTTTTTGCCCCCCTTTCTTCTTGGGACAACCACACGGTGCTTCAAGTGACAGCACAGCCACAGCCCAGCTGGAGTTCACTGTCCCCAGCCCCTCCCTCGCCACTGTTTTGCTGCCTGTTAAATACAAACTCAGTTCAAGAGGCTGTTTGCAGGGGAAGTGCTTCTGGAGGTGGCCTCCAGGGCCTGCCTGTAGCACCCCCAGCACATCCCTCCAGCACCACACCTCAGAACACATCTTTAGGGCTGGTTTTGGTTCGTGCAGCTGGTTTTTGCTCAGGCAATCAAGGGCAAAACTGAACTCTCTTGTAAACCCTTTGGCTGAGTCACTGTAAGGAGCAAGAGGGACTTGGCACAACTTGGAACTACACTGTGGAATCTGCTTTCTGAACAAGCTGATGGGGATTCGTGTCACCTCCCAGACCTTATGCACTTATGCTTATGAGCCAGCCTACACCTTAAGGAATACAGGAGGATCAGCAAGACATAACTTGGGTGCTTTCCATCCCAAAAAAACCCCAGCAGCTCAAAAACCTCCAGTTTGGGACATCCCATTGTTAATGCAGAAGGAACTGTATGGTTACTGTCTCCTACAGCCGTGTCGGGGAGTTAACTGAGTCAGGACCAACCAGAACACCAAACCCAGCCCACCCCAACGCCTCTTCCACCTGAGCTGGCAAGAACTAAAACGGGACGTATTCCTGATAGCCCCCCCCATATTTATTGTGTTTTCCTCTCACTTCATACTTACAAGAGCTTCCACAGTGCCAAGATCTTTGATTTTGTTGCCACTTAGGTTTAGATATGTGAGATTCGGACACCTTTCTGCAAGGACCTCCAGGCCTCCTGAAATGACGTTGTCGCTCAACTCCAACTGTTACACAGAACAAATGGAGTCATTAAATGGTCGGGTTCTTAACTATTAGGTTCAGACCATGTCATTTTTCATCGTCCTCCCTTTAACTGAACAGTTTCATCACCACGCTGATGGCTTTTGAAGAGTCCTACGCACGTTCACAAGCTCTCTCTGGCTGCCAAATGGCATCCTTGAAGCCTACTTTGAGAATGAGAAACCCCCTGGGTTTGGAAACCTCAATTTTAGGTTAGTAGAACATGGAGTTAATTCCCTGTGAGCCTTTGTTCTGCCACCAGCCAGGCAATCCAAGTGCCTCAACCAACCCACAGAGCTCAGCAGCACGTGGCCAGCCAATAAGATGGGCACCAAGAGTCCTTGACCAAGCCCAGTTTGGCCATAACCAATTGGAGATACCCAGAACCACTTGAGATCTTCACAGCCTCACCTCACAAGGCTCTTGCCATCACCTCCACAAGGTACGTACCTTCCGGAGCTTACTCAATGTGGGCAGCTTGGCCAGCGACGTCAGCTCCACGTTGGCCATGCTCAGGAACTCCAGTTCTTTGAAGGAATCATTCAGGCCTTCGATTTCCCCGTTGCTGGATCTGCAGTTATCGAGCACCAACTCCGTCACCTTCCAACAGGACAGCAATATGCATCAGCTCAATGAGCAGCAAAAACCCCACAGGCTTCATCTAAACCACGACTCGGGACTGCTGAAGATCCATCAGTTTGATGCTGGGTTTAAATTTAGACTAGACTCATGCTCCAGAATCACCAACACCCACCTAGGTACAAAACCCAAGTCTCCCTTCCTGGGAGGATGCTGCAAATGCTCCAAACCCCATCATCTAACCCCAAAATACATGGGAAAAAACACCTGTTTAGCTTCTGATAACACAGCCATGGCCTGGGGGGTGCAAATGCTCCAAACCCCACCATCTAACCTCAAAAATCAATGGAGGAAATCACTTGTATAGCTTCTGATAGTGCCTGGGGGTCCCCTGCATGCAGTGGAACTGCTTCTAAACTCTTTTCATTTAACTACCCGAATTAAACCTACAAACCCATCCGAGTCCTCTCCCAACCCAAAACCTGGCTCCGCATCACGGAGCTCTGGGGTTCGTTAAACCCAGCTCACCCATCCCCTGGTGCCAAAGCCCCTCAACGCGGGTCACCCACAAGGAGCCGGGATTCCCTTCCAACTCTATCCCGTACAGGGCACGCCGCACTCCTCAGGAAGGGCAGGAACAAGGTGACTCTTCCCTTCCCCTCAACCACCAGCATCCCAAGGCTGCGGAAGCCTCCGCGGGGCGCACGCTGCCAGCTCCAGCGCAACTCTCGCTCGCGGTTCGTTCCCTTTCCCGATCACAGCAGCGTTGCTCCAGACACGCACAAAGTTGCAGGCAGGGAGGGGAGAGGGCTCCACACGCCCGCACAGCACATGGCAGCCTCCGCACGGCCCCGCCGCCCATAAACCTGCCCGCAAGCAGCACTTTCGGACACTCTTTGCCCCCCCAAAACCCCACGCGGCGAATGCGACGCATCCGGACTTTACTCCCGGGGCGAACCGGGCGCTGCTTTCTCCTCACCGGCCACGCTGCAACCCCCCCATGTGCGGGGCCCTGCGAGCTCCCGCGTTTCCACACCGATTTCCCGCAGGAAACGGGAAGTTGGAGGCGAGGGAAGGACGGGAAGGGGGGGGATTGGGGGGGTACCCCCCGGTTGTACCCCGCGGGGCGGCGGCCGGGAGGAGCGGGACGGAGCCGGCCGCGCCACGCAGCGCTCAGCGGGGAGGCGGCTTGCGGGGAAGGAAGCAGCATAAACTGCACCGAGTGCGCGCGGCGGCCGAGGGAAGGGCCGTGACCTGTTTACCGCGGCCGCGCTCCCAACTTGCACCAGGCAGGGAATTACGGGCGGGCGGAACTTGGGGGCCGGCCCGCGCCCCCCCCCCCCATCCCCATCCCTCGGTGCCCCCCGCTTCGGGGCCAAACTTCGCGGGGCTCGGCCGGGCCGAGGGACGCGGCTGCCGGGTCCCCGCCGCCCCGGGGCCGCTGCCCGGAAGCGCCGCCCGCGCCCCGCGGGGCTCCTGCGCCACGGCTGACCCAGATTCGGCGCCGGGCAGGGCCCGCACGGCGGAAGGCGGCGGTGGCAGTGGTGGTGGGTGAGGCGCGGGCCCGCAGCGCGCCCGCCGCCGCTCACCTTCTCCGGGGCCCGGTTCCGCAGCTCCAGGTTGATGCGCTTCTTCATCTCCATGGCCCCCCCCATCCCGCGGCGCTGCGGTAGCGAGGGAAGGGCGGCGGGGCGCGGCGGGGGCTCCGGCCGCGAGGTCAACGCCGCCGCCGCGGGGGGAGCGCCGGGAGCCGGGACGGGAGCACCGGGGCCGGGCAGGGGGAAGCCGGGGGACGCCGCGCTCCGGCCGCCGCTCCGAGCGCCTCAATGGCCGCCGGCGCACTGAGCCTCCATGACATGGCGCATGGCGCCCCCTGCCGCCGGCAAGGCCCCGCCCCGGGGCGGGGCTTCCTCCGCCATCCCGCCGCTCTCATTGGCTGTGTCGTTTCGCTGGGGGCGGCACCCGATTGGCTGGCGGCCCTGCCCGTCCGGCGGCGCGGCGCTCGTGAAAGGCGCGGGGCGGGGCTTCGGCGCCGTCAGCAGGGCGCGCGCGCGCGCGCGGGAGAGAGAGAGGCGCGCCGGGAAGCGCGCGCGTTTTGCACGTGGTGGTGGCGGCGGCGGCGGTGACGGTGACGTCACGCGCCGGGCGGGGGGGAAGTGGCGGGACCGGTTACACGGGGGTTGGGGGGGGCGTACACGGGGGTAGGAGACCTCAGAGCAGCTCCTAAAGGGGCTACAGGAAACCTGGAGAGGGGCTTGGGGCAAGGGATGCAGGGACAGGGCAAGGGGAATGGCTTGAACCTGCCCGAGGGGAGACTGAGCTGAGCTCTGAGGCAGAAGCTCTTCCCTGTGAGGGTGCTGAGGCGCTGGCACAGGGTGCCCAGAGAAGCTGTGGCTGCCCCATCCCTGGCAGTGCTCAAGTGGCATCGATTTTACAGTCGAGACCCCCTAAGAAGAAAACAACTTCAGCACCAAATGTGGCACCAAATTGGCAAGATTCAGTCTTTCTGAGCCCATTTTTAACCCCTTCTCGAGTAACCGGGGAAAGGGAATGGCTGAACTCTCACTGTTTGCTCCTAAAACAGGAAATATCTTCTCCGTTGAGTTTACACAAAGGGAAAAGGAGCAGAGATTCCCATGTGGGTTTTTTTCCTTGCTGCCAAATAGCTCCAGCTCTTTGTGTCTGAAAGCTGAAAGAATCAACATACAAATATTTGGAATTGCCTGACGAGGAGGGACCAACGCTTCCAGCCTGGCAAAGTGCTCCTGGAATGTTTGTGGATCATGGGCACAGCCCTGCTGGAGATCGGCATCTTCCAGCACTGAAGCTTTAAATAGGGAAAGAGTGGCACAGGGAAGAGCTTCTGCCTCAGAGCTCAGCTCAGTCTCCCCTCGGGCAGGTTCAAGCCATTCCCCTTGCCCTGTCCCTGCATCCCTTGTCCCAAGCCCCTCTCCAGGTTCCCTGCAGCCCCTTTAGGCACTGGAGCTGCTCTAAGGTCTCCCCTTCAGGAGCCTTCTCTTCTCCAGGCTGCCCCAGCCCAGCTCTCTCAGCCTGGCTCCAGAGCTGAGTCCTTCTCAGGGCTGCTCCATCCCATCTCCCCCTAGCTGTGTCTGTGCTGGGGTTGCCCCAGCCCAGTGGCAGGACCTTGCACTTGGCCTCATTGAACCCTATGAGGTTCTCATGGTCCCACCTCTCCAGGCCCCTCTGGATCCCATCCAGTGTGTGTGGCATGATGGACCCGATCCCAGTGTCCATGTCACTGACAGAGCTCTTGAACAGGATCGGTCCCAACACTGATTCTGAAGGACACTGCTCCTCACTGGTCTTCACTTGGCCATCAAGCCATTGACCACAACTCTGAGTGAACCCAGCCAATTCCTTATCCACCGGGTGCTCCATGTCAGATCCGTGCCTCTCCGGTCTAGAGATGAGGATGCTGTGTGGGCCAGTGCCAGATGCCTCGCACAGGTCCAGGCAGGCAACACCAGTGGCTGTCACAGAGCTTGGTACGGTGCTGCTTGAGAGAGCCTCTGCTTGCTTCGTGCCTGGCGATGACCAGGAGAGGGCTTCGAACGCGGAGGGAAATCCTCTTTGTGTTAAAGGAGCTTATCCAGCAGCGGTTTGCTGGGAGAACTGGGCGGCGCTGGCAGAGCCCAGGGCTGGGCATTGCACCAAGGCGGGGAAAGGGATAGGGCAGGGAAAGGAGCTTGGGAAGGAGGATGCTTGGGAAGAGCTCCCGGCTCTAGGGCTGCAGAGGAGCCTGGGTGTGAAGCACAGACCCGCCTTTCCAAAGGGAAAGCAGTGAAAGGATGACTTCAGCTCTCAGTTATTGCCACTTGCACGAGTGCCTTTGCTCTCTCCTGGTATCATGTGCAGGACTCCAAACCCTGCCATGCGTCCCAGCACCCTCACAGGGAAGAGCTTCTGCCTCAGAGCTCAGCTCAGTCTCCCCTCGGGCAGGTTCAAGCCATTCCCCTTGCCCTGTCCCTGCATCCCTTGTCCCAAGCCCCTCTCCAGGTTTCCCGCAGCCCCTTCAGGCACTGGAGCTGCTCTCAGGTCTCCCCTTCAGGAGCCTTCTCTTCTCCAGGCTGCCCCAGCCCAGCTCTCTCAGCCTGGCTCCTATGGGAGCTGCTCCAGCCCTCCCAGCATCCCCATGGCAGGGGCTGGAACTGGATGAGCTTTTAGGTCCCTTCAAGCCAAATCCCTCTGGGGTTCGTGCTCCCCTCCCATAGCAGCGCGGGGCCGGGAGGTGGCACTGCTTGGCGGCACGTTCGCGTCTCGGGAGCTCCGGGCGCTGTTTCGGAGCCTCTCGGCTTCCCGGGAAAACCGATGGGATAACCCCAGAGGGGAGCGAGGGGCGGCGGGACCCCGCTGCCCTGTGCGGCGGAGATGGGCGGGCTTGGGATGCTCCTGCCCCATCAGACCGCGGCTTTTCCACCCGGGGTAGGTGCGACCTCCGTGAGCTCTGCCCTGGGTCGGGTTTGCTGCCCCTCCTTCCCCATAACGCTTCCAAAGCAAAGCAGCAGGGACACGGATTGCATCCCCCCAGAGCTGTGCCAAGAGGAGGAGCTTTCCAAACCCATCCTTCCCGACCAAAACACCCCGTTCCTGGCAGCTTGTTCTCCATAGGGAGCTGGAGGAGCCGGAGGAGCTTGTCCAGCTCCTTGCACCACAGACATTGCCGGGCTTTCTATGTAAAGAGCAAGCGTGGAGACCACGATCCTGGGGATGCCACCACCGTGAACCCCGTGATGGGTGGTTGCCAGCGAGGGGGATTTGTCCCAAACCAGCCCCATTTAACGCAGTGGCCTGGGAGGATGGGATGCCCCTGAGGTGCTGAGGTTTCCCGGGATAACTGGGATAGGAATTGGAGCAGAGGAGCCCAGCTCGGGGCTGGATTCCTCCCGCTTTCCTGGAGCGTGGCGGTGGAGAGCCCAGGCACCAGTTTCCTTGGCAGGAATTCACGTTTACAACGGAATGAGAGGGAAGAGGAAAGAACCCGCTCAGTACAAAGCTGCTCAGTGTTTGCACAACGTTTATGGCTCGGGACAGCATCATCCATCCACTGCAAGCTTCGCACATGGAGTCACTGCAAAGGGAGGCGCCGGCTCCGCTTGGAGGATGTGGTGTCATTCCCAGCGCCGTGCCCGTGTCCTGGTCTCCATCCAAGCTGCTGTGCCTGAAATGGGGGGGAAAAGGTGAGGAAGTGCCACGTCCTCCCATTGTGTTCCGACGCAGGATTGTGGCGGGGATGGGGGGGTCTGGGTGCACCTGGGTGGTGACGAGCTCCAGCCTCTGGAAGGGAAGGGGCTTTGGGTGCTGAGACGCCTTTAAGAGTTCACCCCATTCACACGCTGAAGGCTCAATGCAAAGAGGTTTTTGAGTGGAAAATACCCTAAAATGCCTCTAAGCAGCACTTGGGGCTGCTCTGCTTGTCCCTGGCATTGCAGGGGGCGGCTGGAAAGGGTTTGTTTTATGTGTTTGAAAAGCTGCTCCTTGGTGCTGCTTTGGGAAGAAGGGAATTTTGTTGCCCCCAAAACACAGGATCCTGGAACTGTTTGGGTTGGGAGGGACCTGAAAGCTCCTCCAGTTCCAACCAGGGACACCTTCCCCTAGAGCAGGATGCTCCAACCCGGCCTTCAAGTGAGTGCTTGAGTCCTACAAGGCTTTAGTACCTTCTGAGCACGCTGCTGGGGTCATAGCAGGAAGCCCAGGAGGATGAGGATGAGGATGGGGACGTGGCACCGCAGGGCTGATCCCACTGACTCCTGGGACTCCTGGGACTCGTGGGACTCCTGGTACTCCTGGTACTCCAGGTACCCCTGGTATTCCTGGCAAGCCAAGGGGAACAGGTCAAACATCACTTGGATTCTTGTGCTGCCAGCCAGCTGCTGCCAGTCTGTGTCCCAGTGGGCACCTCTGCCTTCCCAACTATCCCATCCCTGCCCTGGAGCATCATTCTCTGGCCCAAAGGTGACATCCTTTATCCCCTTCCCAAAGCCCTGCCTGTGCTTGGTTGGATGTAGAGGATAAGGAATAACCTCTAATGCCACAATGTAGGAGTAACCTGTATCCCCAAGGATGCATCCATTAGGATGGGGTTGGTCTTATTCAGTCAGGAAAACTCCTGTGCCAGATGGCAAACTAAGCCCATGGCAAATGGATCCCAGCTCTGGCATGGGCACCCTCAACCCAGGCTCATCTGAGGTGTGCAGAGATTTCACATCCATGGGGTTCACCCGTTTCTTTCTCCTTGTGACAGCGCTTTCAGCAAGGAAGGGGGACGAGAGAGTCCAACTCACCCCATAGGAGTACGTGGTGGGCAATATCGTGCTGTTCTCGGAATAGTACTCGACAGTCGCATACAAGTAATCACCTGGAATGACAGGAATGTGCTGCTGAGGCTGTGCCAGCATTCCATAGAGCCAGGCAGGGGTCCTGCCCACCCAAGCCATAAAATAACCATGGAATCCCAGCCTGGTTTGGGCCATTCCCCTTGCCCTTATCCCAAGCCCCTCTCCAGGTTCCCTGCAGCCCCTTTAGGCACTGGAGCTGCTCTAAGGTCTCCTCTTCAGGAGCCTTCTCTTCTCCAGGCTGCCCCAGCCCAGCTCCCATCTCAGACACATCAGTGTCGCCAGTGGATGCTGCTTTGAAAGCCAGAGATGTTGGGTACCATTTGCTCTCCATTGCCACTACAGGGGGTCCTGGTCCCTGGGCTTCGCTCACATCATCCACGCTCAGGTGAGCTGGGTCCCACCTTCAGATCATGGCTTCATCTCCGCAGCATCTCCCCACCCTCAGACCCGTTCTCACTGCTGCAGAGCTGCGAGGGCACCAGGCAGCTCCTCAGCTCCCCTCAGCATTGAGCTTTGGGCTTGAAGTCAAGCCTGAGGGCGCTGGAGGCAGCATGGGAGGGGTGGGATGGCCTCAGTGCCTCTTTGGGATTGCAGAGGGCTTGATTCGGTGCCTTTTCCCTGCCACTGCATAGGTTTTGATGGGCAAAGCCTGCGGGAGGCTGGATGGAGACTTCCCAGCATCATTCCTATTCTTATCCCAATTTGCTCATGCAGCTTGCATAAAATGACCAAAACCCACCCAAAGCCACCCCAAAGACAAGGATTTCTCACTGAATCGAGATGCGTAGTCATATAAGAACTCTGAGATATCCTCTTCTCCTTCCAGCTCAGCATTCCCTAAAACCAAGCAGAGAATGAAGGGTTCATCATCCACAGTGTGAGCAGAGCAGCTTCACATGGATAATGGATTCCCAACAGCCCATCATTCCATCAGAGCCTTCACACCTACAGCGTGATGGAGGGAATCCTAATGGAGCTCCAGAGCCAAAGGGAGCACGGAGGTTACTTTGTGCATCCCACATGGGGTTTGTGGGTCTGTCCTTGAGGAATAACATGGGACAAAGAGTGCACTTGGCCAGCAGAGGAGCAGCAAGGCGGCCATTCCCAGGGAGGGATGCTTGGATTGCACGGTTGGCTCTGGGGATATTAACGTTGGATCATGGCAAGGATGCAGAGCTCCCTGCGGAGCACAGAACCATCCTGAACCTGCTGGTGCAGAGCTGAGCACAACCATGCCTTGAGAACACACATGGGGTGGGGAGAAGGGGCAATGGCCAGGCTGGACCAGCCCAGCTCTCCCAGCCTGGCTCCATAGAGCTGCTCCAGCCCCTATAGCATCTCCATGGCCTCCTCTGGCCTCGCTCCAGCAGCTCCACATCCCTCCTGCACTGGGGGCCTCCTGTCACACACAGCCACAATTCCCAAGCTTCCAGGGAATCTCGGACCGGAGCTGCCCTGCGCCTTCCCACGCTCGCCCATCGCAATTCCTCCATCCCTTTGGCTCCGGCGCCGGCAGCTCCGGCCCTCGGGGCACATTATCCCATGCCCAAGGCTCTCTGAGAACGTTATTCCAAGCTGGCTCTTGTATTTACACTGGAGCCGCGCTAGGAACAACAGAGGAGGAGGATGGAGGCAAAGAGCTTCCATCTGGAGCTCCCCCTCCGTGGCCGCTTTTAACCCTGGGATGTTTCACATTTGGCTCAGTTCCTCCTCGTGGAGGAGGAGGAGGAGGAGGAGAAGGAGGAAGAAAGCTCTTGGCAGCTTCCAGTTCAGCTCCCCTCAGCCGGTGCTTCCCAGTGCCTCCCATTCCCAGCAGCTGGACTTCACGTGTGTCCATCCCTCATTCACTTCAGGTTCCTGCCTCATCCCTCCCAGTTCCATGCTTTTCCTCCCAAGTGCCCACCTAATGCTTCAGGAAATCCTCTTGGGTTTGGTTTTCCCACCCCCCCACTCCCCCCCCCCCCCCAATTGCCTGTGTCTGTCTCTTCATAGCTTCCAGCTGTATATTGAGTTATTAGGGATGCAGTATGAAAAACATTAATGATCAGACTCATTCTGCAAGCACAAACCATGTTCTCCCAAGCACATCCTTTATATAACTTCCAGTAATTCCAGTGTGCTTCTCCATGGGTTTTCCTATTGCTCCTGACAACCCCTAGAATCATGAAATGGGTTGGGCTGGAAGGGACCTTAAAGCTCCTCCAGTTCCAACCCCTGCCATTGGCAGGGACACCTTCCACCATAGCAGCACCCAACCAAACACCCCAAGACCTTTCCTCCTGCAGGACCGCACCCCGAATCCCAGGCAGCATCCCAGGGATACCTCGATCCCAGCACTTTGCAGTGGGAAAGCATCACCCTGTGAGCCCAGAAAGCAGCGGAAGGCATTTACCCAGGGAGAGATGAAGAACCAGGAGCGCGGCCATCAAGAACTTGGTCATCCTACGTTCCGGTGTCGCCCGCCGGTGCTCGGCGCCGCGGCTCGGGAATGTCTCCAGGCGTCCCAGCGGAGGCAGGAAATGACTCTTCCGAGGGCTGGACCGAGCAGCCCCGCGCTCGGATCCAGGCTTTGCTGCAGTTCGCCCAGCGGAGCGATGCCCGGCTGGGCTGCGGTGGTCCCGTATGGACCAGGAGGTATGGACCAGATGCTCCGGCCAGGGCGGTTTTCCCTTCGCAAAGAGCTTTCCAAGGGCTGAGTTGCAAATCTTGGGAAGTTTATCCCCCAGGGAGGGTCGGAGCCGCTGGACGAGCTCGCACATGGAGGGAGGATGGCTTTGATTATGTTACAACAGAGTGGATGTTATTAATAGCAACTCCTCCGTGCAGAGAGAGGCGAAGGCAGAAATGACGCCTGGGAGCCAGATTCGGATCCTGACTTCCCTTTAAGTCTTGGGGGACTTCTTGTGCTTGGCTTCATTTCGCCTTCCCAAGCCTCAGTTTCCCCTTTAAGCAGCAGCATGAAGAGGTCACAGCCGGAAACACCCCAGGTTGGGATGGTTTAGGAGCCGCACTGGGGCAGGGTCAGCTCAAGCTCCTGGTGCTCTGATCCGGGTTGGTACCAGCTGCTTGTTTCCCTCCTCCTCTAAACCAACGGAGGAAAGCTTTCCCTGGGAGAGGAATGGGGAGGAAAACAGGATCCATCTCTGCTGCTCTGGGGAGGAAAGCTGATACCAGTGCAGAAGGTCCCCAGGGAATTGATGTGATGCTGGTGGGAACTGGTGTTAACTGGTGTGACGGAAAAGGGGAATCGAAGGAGCAGGAGGTGGGACTTTATTGCTGGTGCTCCTGCAGCCTCATCCCAGCATCCCGACGGCCAAGGATTCCTATTGATTTAAGCCAAGGATGCCTATGGATTTTAAGGCAAGGATTCCTATTGATTTAAGCCAAAGATTCCTATGGGGTTTAAGGCAAGGATTCCTACAGATTTTAAGGCAAGGATTCCTGTTGGTTTAAGCCAAGGATTCCTACAGATTTTAAGCCAAGGATTCCTATGGATTTTAAGCCAAGGATTCCAACAGGGGAATGCCTCTGGGCAGGCAGGAAGGGAACCCTCCCCTCAAACTCTCAATACAAGCAAGAAATCCGACCTCCTTGGGATGAACCCCACTGGGATCAGAGCTGCCAGCTCAGCTGGGAGGTGCTTGGGGAGATGCAGAGCCATGAAAGAGTTAGGAGATTGTGGCTCAAAGTGATGGGGAGGGGAGGGACAAGGAAGGAGGATGAGGGTGCTGGTGGCTTTTATTGGATGGGCTTGGAACCTTGGATTGGCCACCTGGGGATTGAGAGCAGCTCCTTGTTGGATGGGATGATGGAAAGCTTGGAAAAACATGGAATAACCAGGAAGCACAGATCCTGCAGCGTGGAGATGGTGCTACAGGAGTGGGGGAAACGCACTGGAAGGGCTCAAACAAACCTTCCTCCCCAGCTCTGCTGTTTGTGAGCACATCGGTGTCCAGCTTGAGCCTCCCCAGCAGCATCCTGCATCTTCCTGGTGTGAGGGATGGTCCTTGGGTCCCATTGGGAAGTGCAGGGCTGGATTTGCAGTTCTGTTTCTGGCTGCAGAAGGAAACCCCCCCGGTTTTGTTCATTTGGTTTCTCTTTCAGGTTTGTTCTTATTTGCTTTGCCCATCCCTCAACACAGAGCAGAAACGGTGCGGCCAAACCAGCACCTTTCCCACCTCGGATCCCTTTCCCACCCCTCGAATTCCCACTTTGCTCAATCTCTGGCCTTTTGTGGCTTCTCCCCGTTCAAGTTTACACGCTGAAATCCAACCTGGAAAGGTCCTGCAGTGAAGGAGCAGCATGGGAACGATGCCTTTCCCATGGGAAAACCCAACGTGGGAGCCACAGCCCAAAGAGGCTTTTCCAGAATGGGCTACAAAGCTGGACCTTGCTTCTCATGAGGAACCTGCTCGAGTGGAAAATGCCCCTGAAAGGTTGGAACTGGAGGAGCTTTAACCCATTCCATGGTTCTATGCTTGGAGCATCCCAGTGCAATGAAGCCTGATGGGAATCGCACCATGCCCATGCTGAGGATGAAGATGTGAGTGAGCTCAGCCCCGTGCCCGGCTCTCGGATGCATCACGTCATTTCCCAGCTTTCATAGACGGAAGTAAAACTTGGACATGAAATATTCCAGCTGGGAAATCAGACTCTTCCGTTAACAATGCCCTGTGCCTGCGCAGATGACATTAGCAGCGTTCCTGCGGAAGTCTCCGGAGGGGACATTGTTCCGTGTGTTCAGGGCAGGAGATGAGAAGATGGATGAAGGAAACCTAAACCCCTCCATTCCCCCATGGCACCAGCTGCCGTGGGCTTCCCGGTGCTCCCGAGAGGTAGGTGGGATGAGCTGTGCTTCCCATGGGAGCGCTTTCAGGAATAGGGGGGGTTCTACTGGACAGGCTGTTCCTGCTGCCCATTCTAAATAAAGTTTTCCTGCTTTTGTAAACAGCGTCTGCTTGGGCTGACTGGGAAATAAACATGGAATCCTGGACTGGTTCGGGTGGGAGGGGACCTTAAAGCTCATCTAAGGACACCTTCCACTGGAGCAGGATGCTCCAAGCGCCTGTATCCAGCCTGGCCTTGAGCACTGCCAGGGATGGGGCAGCCGCAGTTCCTTGGATAACCTGCTCCGGAGCCTCCCCACCGCCTGCAAACCGTCCGGAAAGGAGGCTTCCACCTCGCTCCGAGCACACAAAGCTCCTGGGATAGCGGCCAAGAGCTCGGGACCAGCGGCGCGGGGCCACCGCCACCTCGTGGTCCCCCCGGCCGGAGCCCGCCTGGCCCAGGGGGGCGCATTCCATGTGCTGCATCCATGCGCACTGCTTCCAGGATTAGGGATGAATTAAAAAGTCCTGCTAAAAACCCTTCCCAAAAGCTGCAAAGCCCCGGAGGGGATTTTCCAGGGGCTGGTGCTCAAATCCTATGGGAAGAGATGGCACTGAAAGAGTCGGATCAGAATGGTTTGGGTTGGAAGGGACCATCCCAGGATGTAAGGATGGGATGTATCTAGGATGCAGGGGTGAAAGATGTCAAGGTTGAAACATGTCTGCAATGCTGGGATGCAGGAATGATGTGTGAGGGGATGCAAGGGTGATACATGTCTGCAGTGCTGGGATGCAGGGATTATGTGTGATGGGATTCAAGGGTGATACATGTCTGCAATGCTGGGATGCAGGGATGATGTGTGATGGGATGCAAGGGTGATACATGTCTGCAATGCTGGGATGCAGGGGTGATGTATGAGGGGATGCAAGGGTGATACATGTCTGCAGTGCTGGGATGCAGGGATTATGTGTGATGGGATTCAAGGGTGATACATGTCTGCAATGCTGGGATGCAGGGATGATGTGTGATGGGATGCAAGGGTGATACATGTCTGCAATGCTGGGATGCAGGGGTGATGTATGAGGGGATGCAAGGGTGATACATGTCTGCAGTGCTGGGATGCAGGGATTATGTGTGATGGGATTCAAGGGTGATACATGTCTGCAATGCTGGGATGCAGGGATGATGTGTGATGGGATGCAAGGGTGATACATGTCTGCAATGCTGGGATGCAGGGGTGATGTATGAGGGGATGCAAGGGTGATGCATGTCTGCAATGCTGGGATGCAGGGATGATGTGTGATGGGGTGCAAGGGTGATACATGTCTGCAATGCTGGGATGCAGGGGTGATGTATGAGGGGATGCAAGGGTGATACATGTCTGCAATGCTGGGATGCAGGGGTGATGTGTGATGGGATGCAAGGGTGATACATGTCTGCAATGCTGGGATGCAGGGATGATGTGTGATGGGATGCAAAGGTGATACATGTCTGCAATGCTGGGATGCAGGGATGATGTGTGATGGGATGCAAGGGTGATGCATGTCTGCAATGCTGGGATGCAGGGGTGATGTGTGCCTAGGATTCTGGGATGTGGAGATGATGTGTGCCTGGGATACTCAGAGACAAGGACAATCCGTGCCTGCGATGTTGGGATGCAGGGGTGATGTGGATGTGTATCTTGGATCTCAGGGTGCAGGGATGATATCTGCCTGGGATGCAGGGGCCATGTGTGCCCGGGATGTCGGGATGCAGGAATGATGCGTGCCTGGGATGTCAGAATGCATGAGCAATGTGTAGCTGGGATTCAGGGATGATGTGCGTCCAGGATGCTGGGATTCTGGGGTGCCGTGTGCCCGGGAGGCAGGGATGATGTGCTGGGATGCCAGGATAATGGACTGGGATACTGCACACCAGCTTCTTCCCCACGTTGCCACCAGATGCTGCTGTTAAGCCACAGCAAAGCCCTGCCCGGGGGTCCCGTCCTCACGTCCGTGGGTGCCAGCACCGGGGCGGGAGAAGCGGGGATGGATCCTCACTGGTGCCGCGTTTCCACCCCGCGGTCCGCAGCCATGGGGCGGGCAGGGCTGGACCCGCGGTCACAGCTCCCTCCAGAGCCCTCAGGGGACACTGACGGGGGGACACTGATGGGGACACGGGGGAACGGGACCTGACCTGGGTTGGAGCATCCCCACGGCCCCGTCCCCGCCCCAGCGCCGGGAGCTGCTGCTGCTGCTCCCAAACTCGCTGATTCGTGGCCAGAAAAGGGATTTTCAGGCAAAACCCACCCCGAAGCGCGCGGGGCTTTCATTTTTTTTCCCTTTTCCGCAGTCCTCTCCGCTCCCGAGCTCCCAAACTTCCTGACAGCGGCCCCGGCCCTGCCTCCGCTTCCGACGCCGCCAGCGCCAGCGCCAGCCCCACGGCACCGTGGCCCCCGGCCAGGTGAGTGCCACCGTCCCCGGGGCTGGGGTTGGGGGGAGCTGCCGGAGGGGACGGTCCCAGCGCAGCCCCGGGGGCTTGGGAATGCCGCAGGGTAACAGCGGACAAGGCAAAGGGATGGGGACGGGCGGACGGGGGATGAGGGGCCAGCGCGATGGACGTGCTGTGACACCTCGTGGTGATCCCATTGCTGATCCCATTGCTGATCCCGACCCTGATCCTGATCCTGACCTCATCCTGGTCCCCCTCACCCAGCCCCATCCCTGTGGGTCCGGAGCCTCCAGAGGAAACTCGTCACCCATCGGGTTGTGCTGGAGGAAGCGCTGGAGCAGAGATAGTGACTCCGGGGGGGGGGGCCCAGCACCATGTCCCCAGCAAGGATGGGGCAGGGCTGTGCCCCTGGTCCCCGGGCCCCTGGTCCTGGTCCCCAGCCCTGCTGCCCACCCCATGCTGTTCCCTTTGGGACATGTCACCCCATCACCGGTGGGTGATGCTCCCCATCCCACCTATGGGTGCTCAGGGGCACCCATGGGGTGGCCCCAGAGCAATGGCTCTTTAGGGGAGTCTCTTGCCCCTATGGTGACCTTGGGAGGGCTCTTCCCCACCACCAGCCCCCCCCAGTGAGGAGCAGATGGGGCCCACCAGCGGGTTTTGATGACTCCTCTCTTTTCCTGCCAGCATCTCCCAGCAGTTCCTGTTGTTTGGAGCAGCGCTGAGGCCCCCCCCATTGCTAGAGCCGGGAATGGGGCCGGCAGCGGGGCCATGGGGAGGGCTGGGGGCGGGGGGGGGGGGCTCTTCCCGGCTCTGCCCCCTCGGGAGGATCCAATTCCTTAATTAATGAGCAGTTAATTCCTCACCGCTGGGAGCCGAAAGGAAAAACTTTCCCATTAAAACAGTTTTCCCACCCAAACCCAACGCCTGCGGGATAACGGGGGGGGGGGGGGCACCCGCTCCCTCCACCCCACCGGATGAGCTCCGGGGGTGCCGGCGCAGCACTTTTGGGGTGTCCCCATGGCTGGAGCAGCCTGGAAGCATCCATAAACCCAGCGGTGCCGACCAGGAAACCTCCGTTTCCTTCCCCGGCAGCGGGCTCAGGCGCAGCACGCGTGTCCCGGTAAACACGGCCCCGCGGGCTCGGGGTCCCTTCCTTGTCCCCCCCTTTCCCAGCCCCAAGGCTGGCAGCGATCCCGGAGCCGCCCCGGCAAAGCCGGACCCTCATTGGGTTGAGCAAGAAGCTGCTGGATCCAGGAAACGCAACAGGGAATAAACAGGGACCGGGTTGAGCCGGGGCCGCGCGGAGCCGTGCCCGGGGCTGGGAGCCTCCGTTCACCCCGAATTCCACCCTGGCACCTCGGGTACCCCCCGCACCGCGATAGGGATGCAGCGTCGGGATGCGTGGGGCCACCCAGCCTCAGTTTCCCCTTGGCACAGGCCCGGGCTGGGATTGAGGAATGCTGAAGGCAGCTCCATGGGGATGCCGGATCCTGGTCCGGGTCCGGGGGTGGAGGGTGTGGATCGGGAATGCGGTGGGGCAGAGGGTGAAGCTGCAGTCTCTCCGTGCAGGATGCTGCTGCGGGCTGCGGCGCTGGCGCTGCACCTCTGCCTCCTGTCCGCGCTCCGGCCCAGCGACCCCAACGTCTGCAGCTACTGGGAGAGGTAGGACTGGGGGCACTGGGGGTGCTGGGGGTCCCCCCCGGGACCTGCCCTCACCATCCATCACCCCGTGTGCCCCCCATCGGCAGCTTCACGGTGGCGGTGAAGGAGTCCTACACCAAACCCCACGTGGTGTCCTCCAGCGAGCCCTGCCCCACGGTGATGGGCACCTCCCTGCCCTGCCTGCAGCAGAGGTGGGAGCATCCCCGACCCCCGGCACCTCTCGGGCACTGCAGGGGGTCCCCACGGCCATGGCGGGGCTGGTGGGGGGCTGCCCCACTGCGGGGTGTCCCGGGGGGCTGTTGCGTGTCCCCGCTGACGGCAGCGGTGCCGCAGGATCGTGCACCGCACCGAGTACCGGCAGGCGCTGCGCACCGAGTCCCGCCGGCGCTACCAGTGCTGCCAGGGCTACTACGAGAGCCGGGGGACCTGCGTCCGTGAGTGCGGGATGGGGACAAGGTTGGGGGGCTCCGGGGGGGCCCTGTCCCCCTTAACCCCCGCCCCGTCCCCGGCCGTGTCCCCGCAGCGCGCTGCTCGCAGGAGTGTGTCCATGGGCGCTGCGTGGCTCCGGAGCGGTGCCAGTGCGAGCCCGGCTGGCGCGGAGCCGACTGCTCCAGCGGTGCGGGATGGGGACAAGGGGGGGGCACGGGGAGGGGGCGCATGGGGATGGGGTGGGGACAGGGTGGAGGCTGGGGTGGGAGGGAGGGGGGGATATGGAGGAGATTGGGATTGGGAGGGAGGCTGGGAGAGGGATGGAGGGTGGGATGGGGACAGGGAATGGGATGGGGATGGATGGCGATGAATGAGATGGGAATGGAGAATGGGGTGGGGATGGAGAAGGGAAAGGGATGGAGATCGGGATGGGGAGGTTGGGATAGGATAATCACGGGATGGGGATGGAAAATGGGGTGGAAATGGGATGAAGAATGGGATAGAGATGGGACTGGAATGGGGACAGATTGGGATGGGTTGGGGTTGGAGAATGGGATGGGAATGGGTCGGGATGGAGATTCGGATGAACAGAAAATAGGGATGAAGATAAAATATAAGGTTGGAGATGGATGGGGATGGGATTGTGATGGGGATGGGGATGAGGATGAGACGGGATGGAGATAGCACAAGAATGGGACGGGGTGGAATGGAGTGGGTGGGATGGGAAGGGACGAGGTGGGATGGAATGGGGTGGGGTGGGATGGATGGGATAGAATGGAATGGGAGGGATGGGATGGGTTGGGATGGAACGGGTTAGAATGGGATGGGTTGGGATAGGATGCAGTGGCACAGGATAGGACGCTGTGCACACTGTGGGCTGGGCTAGGCGGGATAGGATGGGATGCGATGACACACCAAGGGCTGGGATGGAGAGGGGTGGGCTGGGATGCGGTGCCACATCACGGGATGGGATGGGATGGGGAGGGCTGGGATGGGATGCGGTGGTACACCACGGGATGGGATGCGGTGGGGTGGGATGGGATGGGATGCGGTGGTATACCACGGGATGGGATGGGATGATGTGGTACACTGCGGGATGGGATGCGGTGGGATGGGATGCGGTGGTACACCACGGGATGGGATGGGATGCAGTGATACAGGACAAGGGCTGGGATGGACGGGCCGGTACCGGAGGTGTCCCCGCAGGCTGTGACGAGCGCTCCTGGGGCCCCGACTGCTCTCAGCGCTGCGAGTGCCACCACGGGGCCCCCTGCGACCCCCTCAGCGGCGCCTGCTCCTGCCCCGCGGGCCTCGCGGCTCCGCTCTGCCGCGACCCCTGCCCCGACGGCACCTACGGCCGCGGCTGCCGCCTGCGCTGCGCCTGCCCCCCCCGCGCCGCCTGCGACGCCTCCACCGGCGCCTGCCGCTGCCCCCCGGAGCTCGCCGGGCCCCTGTGAGTGCGGGGGAACCCCCCCCCGGAGCCCCCCACCCCCCGTTAGGGGGGGTCCCGCTCACCCCTCTCCCCCCGCCCCCCCCGCAGCTGCGAGGTTCCGTGCCCCGAGGGGACCCCCTGCGACACCCCCTGCCCCTGCCAGAACGGGGGCCTCTGCCACCCCCCCGGCACCAGCGCCTGCGTCTGCCCGCACGGATGGATGGTACGAGCGCTGCGACCCCCCCGCCCCCCCCCCCCCCCCCGCCAGCCGCGGTGTCCCCATTGACCCCCCTGCTCCTGCGCAGGGGGAGATCTGCTCCGTGCCGTGCCCCCCCGGGCGCTTCGGGCCCGGCTGCCAGGGCGAGTGTCACTGCCACAACGGGGGGCACTGTGACCCCAAGGGGGGGCAGTGCCAGTGCGCCCCCGGCTTCACCGGAGAGCAGTGAGCGGGGATGGGGGGGACAGGGGATGGGGCACGGCGGGACCGGGGGCACATGGGGACAGGCGGAGATGGGATGGGGGTGCACAGGGAGGGGACTCATGGGGATGGGGCGCATGGGGAGGGTGGGGATGGGGGTGCACGGGGACAGGGGCGGGGGGCGTCCGGGCACAGCCGGGGACGGAGCCTTCGAGCCCGGTGCCGGTCCCGGTGCAGGCTCCCCCCCCCCCCGCTGCAGGTGCCGGGAGCGGTGCCCGCTGGGGCGCTACGGGCCCGGCTGCCGGGAGCGCTGCGACTGCGCCAACGGCGGCCGCTGCTTCCACGTGGACGGAGGCTGCTTGTGCGAGGCCGGGTTCCAGGGCAGCCGCTGCGAGGAGCGGCGCTGCCAGCCCGGGCTCTACGGGCTCCACTGCGAGAGCCGCTGCCTCTGCCACCCGCAGCACAGCCAGAGGTGGGACCCGCAGCCCCCGCCCCATCCACACCCACCCCACACCCACCCCACATCCACCCACATCCACCCCACATCCACCCACATCTGCCCCACATCCACCCACATCGACCCACATCCATCCCACACACACACATCCACACCCGTCCACATCCATCCCACACCGACCCACATCCATCCCACACCCACCCACATGCACTCCACACCCACCCCACATCCACCCACATCCACCTCACATTCATCCCGCATCCACCCCACATCCACGCACATCGACCCACATCCACCCCACATCTACCTACACACATCCACCCACATCAGATCCACATCCACCCACATCCATCCACACGCACCCCACACGCACCCCACATCCACCCCACATCCACCCCACATCCACCCACATCCACCTCAGATCCATCCCATATCCATCCCACACCCATCCACATCCACCCCACATCCATCCCACACCCACCCCACATGGACCCACATCCAACCCTGCCACCCTCAGCCACAAGTGGGACCACCTCCACCCCAGACATCCCCAACCATCCCATCTGATCTCTCCACCCGACATTCCACTCTGCTGTCCCTGTCCCACCGTGCCACCCCTGTCCCATCCTGTCGCTTACATCCCACCCTTTCTACCCCACATCCCACCCTGCCCCCTATCCCACCCCACATCCCACCCTGCCCCCTATCCCACCCCACATCCCACCCTGTCCCCTATGCCACCCCACATCCCACCCTGCCCCCATCCCACCCCACATCCCACCCTGTCCCCTATGCCACCCCACATCCCACCCTGCCCCCTATCCCACCCCACATCCCACCCTGCCCCCATCCCACCCCACATCTCACCCTGCCCCCTATCCCACCCCACATCCCACCCTGCCCCCATCCCACCCCACATCCCACCCTGCCCCCTATCCCACCCCACATCCCACCCTGTCCCCTATGCCACCCCACATCCCACCCTGCCCCCTATCCCACCCCACATCCCACCCTGTCCCCTATGCCACCCCACATCCCACCCTGCCCCTATCCCACGCTGCCATCTCCATCCCACTCTACCACCCCCATCCCACCCCCAGTTGCCCCCTTTCCATCCCTCATCCCGCCCTTATCATCCCCATCCCACCCTGCACCCCCACCCCAGGGTGCGGGGACCAGAAACACCTTAACCCCCCCAAAGGCAACGTCTTTGTGCCCCCCCCCCATTTGAAAGCCCTTTCCCTGCACCCCCAACGGCCCCTACTGGGAGCACTGGGGGTGCTGAGCGTGCCCCCCCCTCCAGCTGCCACCCGCTGCTGGGGGAGTGCTCCTGCAGCCCCGGCTGGGCCGGGCTCTTCTGCAACGAGAGCTGCCCCCCCGGCTCCTTCGGGGCCGGCTGCCTCCAGCCCTGCCTCTGCCTGCACGGGGGGGTCTGCGACGGCGCCACCGGGCTCTGCCACTGCCCCCCCGGCTACACGGTGCGGGGGCACGGGGCGGTGGGGAGGGGGCAGCACATGGGGGGGGGTCTGGGTGTCCCTGTGGGGAGAGGGGGGGTCTGGGAATCCCTATGGGGACAGTGGGGGTCTGGGCATCCCTATGGGGACAGGGGGGCTCTGGTTTGGGGGGGGGTTGGGTGTGTGGGGGGGGTTGGTTTATGGGGACAGTGGGGGTCTGAGCATCCCTATGGGGAGAGGGGGGGTCTGGGCATCCCTATGGGGAGAGGGGGGTCTGGGCATCCCTGTGGGGACAGGGGGGGTCTGAGCATCCCTATGGGGACAGGGGGGGTCTGGGCATCCTTATGGGGTGAGGGGGGGGTCTGGGAATCCCTATGGGGAGAGTGGGGGTCTGGGCATCCCTATGGGGACAGTGGGGCTCTGAGCATCCCTATAGGGACAAGGGGGGTCTGGGCATCCCTGTGGGGACAGGGGGGGTCTGGGCATCCCTGTGGGGACAGGGGGGGTCTGGGAATCCTTATGGGGAGAAGGGGGGTCTGAGCATCCCTATGGGGAGAGGGGGGGTCTGAGCATCTCTATGGGGATAGTGGGGGTCTGGGCATTCCTATGGGAACAGCGGGGGTTCTGGGCATCCCTATGGGAACACGGGGAGTCTGAGCATCCCTATGGGGACAGGGGGGGTCTGGTGCTCCGGAGGCGGAAAGTGAGGTCTGGGGTGGAAATTGGGGGCCTGGTTGGTTCTAGGGGGCAACAATGAGGGTCTGGGTGGAAAAGTGGGGCTGTTGGTGGTCCTAGGGAGGGAAAATGGGGTCTAAGCTGTCCGGGGGGGGGCAGTGTGGGTCCGGGTGTTCCGGGGTGGAAAGTGGGGGGGTCTGGATAGTTCTAGGGTAAGACCGAGGCTCTGGAAGGTTTGGGGGGGGTCTGGGCTGGGGCTCCTGTTACCTGGGGGGGGGCAGTTTTGGGGTCTGGGGGGGATGCAGGCAGCCCTGGGCACAACGCGTGTGCCCCACGGGGGGACGGGGGTGGGACACGGGGCTCCCCCCACACCCCAGCCCTTGGGGGGGAGTGCTGGTCCCGGCTGTGCTGAGTCCCTTGTGCCCCCCCCCCCAGGACGAGCACTGCTCCTCCCTGTGCCCCCCCGACACCTTCGGCCCCAACTGCTCGGGGCGCTGCTCCTGCCAGCACGCGCTGGCCTGCTCCCCCATTGACGGCTCCTGCCTCTGCAAGGAAGGTGGGTGCGGGGGGGGGGGGGGGGGCATGGGGTGCGCTGGGTTAAAGGGGCCTCAAACCTCACCTAAAGCCCCCCCATCTCCATCCCCATCCCCACCCCCATCCCCATCCCCATCCCATCCCCATCCCCATCCTCATCCCCATCCCATCCCCATCCCCATCCCCATCCCCATCCCCATCCCCATCCCCATCCCATCCCCATCCCCATCCTCATCCCCATCCCCATCCTCATCCCCATCCCTCTCCATCCCTGCCTCCATCCCCATCCTCATCTTCATCCCTATGCCCATCCCCATCCTCCATCCCTCCTCCATCCCCATCCTCATCCCCATCCCCATCCCATCCCCATCCCTCATCCCTCCCATCCCCATCCCCATCTCCATCCCTATCCCCATCCCCCATCCGCATCCCCATCCCCATCCCATCCCCATCCCCATCCCCATCCCCATCCCCATCCCCATCCCCATCCCACTGTACCCTCACCCCCAGGCTGGCACGGCCCCGACTGCTCGACCCCGTGTCCCGCCGGCACTTGGGGCCCCGGCTGCAACCGGAGCTGCGACTGCGCCCATGGGGCCGGCTGCGACCCCCAGAGCGGGGCGTGCCGCTGCCCCCCCGGCTGGCAGAGCCCCCGCTGCCTGCAGCCCTGCCCGGTGAGTGCCGCTGCCCCCCCCTTGCACCCCCAACGGCTCTGACCCCCCCTTGCGCCCCCCAACGGCGCTGATCCCCGCCTCCCCTGCACCCCAGAACGGGACCTTCGGGGCGGGCTGCGGGGAGCGCTGCGACTGCGCCAACGCCGATGGGTGCGAGCCCGTGAGCGGCGAGTGCCGCTGCCTGCCCGGCTGGACAGGTAACGGGGGCACCGCGGGCATGGGGGCGCCTACGGAACCATGGAATGGGCTGGGTGGGAAGGGACCTTGAAGCGCATCTGAAGCTACGGCAGGGACCCCTTCCACTGGAGCAGGATGCTCCAAGCCCCTGTGTCCAACCCTTGAGCACTGCCAGGGATGGGGCAGCCACAGCTTCTCCATTCAACCCATTCCAGTGTCCCTTTATGTAAAACTTCCCGACATCCACCCTAAATCCCCCTGTTCCAGTCTGAACCCATCACCCCTTGTCCTGTCGCTCCAGTCCCTGATGAAGGCCCCTCCCCAGCATCCTTGCAGCCCCCTTCAGACACTGGAAGCTGCTCTGAGCTCTCCACAGCTTCTCTTCTCCAGGCTGAGCAGCCCCAATGTTCTCAGCCTGGCTCCTATGGGAGCTGCTCCAGCCCCTGCTCATCCTCGTGGCCTCCTCTGCACTTGCTCCAACAGCTCCATGTCCTTATGCTGAGGACACCAGAGCTGCACCCAGTGCTGCAGGGGGGTCTCCCAGAGCAGAGCAGAGCAGAGGGGCAGGATCCCCTCCCTGCCCTGCTGCTCACCTCCTGTTGATGCCGCCCAGCACAGGGGGGGTTCTGGCCCCCAGCGCACACCGAGCCCTGCTCAGAGCCCCCTTTCCCCCTCCCGCAGGCTCCCAGTGCAAGCAGAGCTGCCCCCAGGGCTTCTGGGGCCGGGGCTGCCTCTCGCCCTGCTCCTGCCGCAACGGAGCCGCTTGTTCCCCCCCCGACGGCTCCTGCACCTGCGCCCCCGGCTTCCGTGGCCCCTCCTGCCAGCGCCGTGAGTACCCCCCCCCCCGAACACCCCCCCCCATATCCCCCATCTCCCTGCTGAGGAGCCGCTGTCCGCAGCCTGCCCCCCCGGCCGCTACGGGAAGCGCTGCGCCCTGAGCTGCTCCTGCGCCAACGGCTCCTCCTGCCTGCCCTCCAACGGCTCCTGCCTCTGCGCCCCCGGCTTCCGCGGCCCCCGCTGCGCCCAGCGTGAGTCCGGGGGAAGGGCTCGGGGAGGGGGGCGCGGAGCGGGGCTCAGCCCCTTGGCCCCATCGCTCGCTCCGCCCGCAGCCTGCGCGCCCGGTTCGTGGGGCGCTGCCTGCGCCCAGCCCTGCCTGTGCCGGCACGGGGGCTCCTGCAACCCCCCCGACGGGACCTGCCTCTGCCCGCCCGGATGGACCGGGGCGCTCTGCGGGGAAGGTAGGGCCCGGGTGGAGCCCCCCGGACGGGGTCTGCGCTCCCGAGGGGTGGGGGGCACGGGAGGAGATGCCCAGGGATGGATGGGGGAGCCCTGCCCGGCTCCGTCCTGGGCACTACGGACCTGCATGGGCCCAGGCACTGCGGGGCTCTATGGTCCCAGCAGGGAGCTGCGTGTTCCAGTATGGAATTGATGGCCCCAGGCACTGCGGGGCTCTATGGTCCCAGCAGGGAGCTGCGTGTTCCAGTATGGAATTGATGGCCCCAGGCGCTGCGGGGCTCTATGGTCCCAGCAGGGAGCTGCGTGTTCCAGTATGGAATTGATGGCCCCAGGCGCTGCGGGGCTCTATGGTCCCAGCAGGGAGCTGCGTGTTCCAGTATGGAATTGATGCTCCCAGGCACTGCGGGGCTCTATGGTCCCAGCAGGGAGCTGCATGTTCCAGTATGGAATTGATGGCCCCAGGCGCTGCGGGGCTCTATGGTCCCAGCAGGGAGCTGCGTGTTCCAGTATGGAATTGATGGCCCCAGGCACTGTGGGGCTCTATGGTCCCAGCAGGGAGCTGCGTGTTCCAGTATGGAATTGATGGCTCCAGGCACTGCGGGGCTCTATGGTCCCAGCAAGGAGCTGCGTGTTCCAGTATGGAATTGATGGCCCCATGCGCTGCGGGCTCTATGGTCCCAGGAAGGAGCTGCGTGTTCCAGTATGGAATTGATGGCCCCAGGCACTGTGGGGCTCTATGGTCCCAGCAGGGAGCTGCGTGTTCCAGTATGGAATTAGATGACCCCAGGCACTGCGGGGCTCTATGGTCCCAGCAGGGAGCTGAATGTTCCAGTATGGAATTGATGGCCCCAGGCACTGCGGGGCTCTATGGTCCCAGCAGGGAGCTGCATGTTCCAGTATGGAATTGATGGCCCCAGGCACTGCGGGGCTCTATGGTCCCAGCAGGGAGCTGCGTGTTCCAGTATGGAATTAGACGGCCCCAGGCACTGCGGGGCTCTATGGTCCCAGCAGGGAGCTGCGTGTTCCAGTATCCAATTAGATGGCCCCAGGCACTGTGGGGCTCTATGGTCCCAGCACGGAGCTGCGTGTTCCAGTATCCAATTAGATGGCCCCAGGCACTGTGGGGCTCTATGGTCCCAGCAGGGAGCTGCGTGTTCCAGTATGGAATTGATGGCCCCAGGCACTGCGGGGCTCTATGGTCCCAGCAGGGAGCTGCGTGTTCCAGTATGGAATTAGATGGCCCCAGGCACTGCGGGGCTCTATGGTCCCAGCAAGGAGCTGCGTGTTCCAGTATGGAATTAGATGGCCCCAGGCGCTGCAGGGCTCTATGGTCCCAGCACGGAGCTGCGTGTTCCAGTATGGAATTGATGGCCCCAGGCACTGCGGGGCTCTATGGTCCCAGCAGGGAGCTGCGTGTTCCAGTATGGAATTGATGGCCCCAGGCACTGCGGGGCTCTATGGTCCCAGCAGGGAGCTGCGTGTTCCAGTATGGAATTGATGGCCCCAGGCACTGCGGGGCTCTATGGTCCCAGCAGGGAGCTGCGTGTTCCAGTATGGAATTGATGGCCCCAGGCACTGCGGGGCTCTATGGTCCCAGCAGGGAGCTGCGTGTTCCAGTATGGAATTGATGGCTCCAGGCACTGTGGGGCTCTATGGTCCCAGCGTGAAGCAGGTGGTCCCAGCCAGTATGGAGCCATACTGTCCCAGTATGGAGCTACATGGCCCCAGGCACTATAGGCCTGTATTGTCCCAGTACGGAGCTAGGTGATCCCAGGCAGTGTGGAGCCATATTTTCCCAGCATGGATCTGTATGATCACAGGCAGTATGGAGCTGTATGGGCCCACTATAGAACTATATGGGCCCAGGAACTATTGGGCTGTAGTGTTTCAGAATGAAGCTATACGGTGCTGGGCACGATGGGGCTGTATGATCCAGTATGGAGCTATATTGTCCCTGTATAGAGCTATACAGTGCTGGGCACTATGAGGCTGTATGGTCCAGTATGGAGCTATATTGTCCCAATATGGAGCTGTATGTCCCAGTATGGAGCTAGATGATCATAGTATGGGGCTGTATCATTCCAGTATGGAGCTGTATGTCCCAGTATGGAGCTCTATGGTGCTGGTATGGCACTGTACAGCCCCGAGCATCCTACCCCTGTCTCTGTCTCCATCTCTGTCCCCCCATCCCCAGCCTGCCCCCCCGGCACCTTCGGGCTCCAGTGTGCTCAGCTCTGCCGCTGTCCCCACAACGCCACGTGCCACCCGGCCAGTGGGACGTGTCCCTGCGCCCCGGGCAGGACCGGGCCCCACTGCGGTGATGGTGAGTGGGTGCAGCACTGGGGCCCCCCCCAGGGCCCCTGTGCCACCCTATGGACACCCTGTGTCGTGTCCCCTCCCCATAGAGACCCCCGAGCAGCCCTACACCATCGTGCCAGCCCCCCCAGCAGCCTACAGCTCGCTGGGGGTGGTGCTCAGCCTGGTGGCCCTGGTGGCACTGCTGGTGGCCATGGTGGCAGCGGGGCTGTGGTGCCGGCACCGGCGGAAGGGGAAGGGGAGCCGGCACCTTGCTGTGGCCTATACAGCAGGACAGACGGACACGTCGGACTACATGGTGCCAGGTGATGGTGGTGGCGGTGGGGACCGCACCGTGGTGGCAATGGGGACCGCACCGTGGTGGCAATAGGGACCGCACCGTGGTGGCAATGGGGACACCACCGTGGTGGCAATGGGGACCGCACCGTGGTGGCAATGGGGACCGCACAGTAGTGGCAATGGGGACCCCACCGTGGTGGCAATGGGGACCGCACCGTGGTGGCAATGGGGACCGCACCATGGTGGCAATGGGGACCGCGCTGTGGTGGCAATGGGGACCCCACCCTGGTGTCAATGGGGACCCCACTGTGGTGGCAATGGGGACCCCACCGTGGTGGCAATGGGGACCGCACCGTGGTGGCAATGGGGACCGCACTGTGGTGGCAATGGGGACCCCACCCTGGTGTCAATGGGGACCCCACCGTGGTGGCAATGGGGACCCCACCGTGGTGGCAATTGGGACCCCACCGTGGTGGCAATGGGGACCCCACCATGGTGACCACACTGATGCCTGCCCCCCAGATGTGCCCCCGAGCCACCACGCGCACTACTACTGCAACCCCAGCTACCACACACTGTCCCAGTGCCCGATGCCAGCTCCTGGTGCCCCGGACACAGCCAGCATCAAGGTACGGTACCACTGCACCAATGCACCAGGGTGCTGGATGTGCACCGTGATGGTGTAGCACAGTGCTGCATGGTGAACCGTGGTTTTGCACATGCACTGGTGCTGTACAGTGCACCGGGGTGCATGGTGCACTGTGGTGGTATTGTATGGTGCACCATGGTGCAGCACCCTGGTGTGCGGTGAACCACGGGGTTGCATGGTGCTCTATGGTGACATTGCACAGTGCACGGGGGTGCTGGAGGGTGCATCGTGATGTACAGGGCCCCCATGCCCCCCCATGGCACCCCATCCCACCCCATTCCCATCCCATCCCATTCCACCCCACCCCATTCTCATCCTATCCCATCCCATCCCACCCCATCCAAACCCACCCCATTCCATTCCATCCCATCCCACCCCACCACATCCCATCCACATCCCGTCCCATCCCCATCACATCCCACCACATCCCATCCCCATCCCATCCCCATCCCATCCCGTCCCACTTCATTCCCATTCCATCTCATCCCATCCCATTCCCATCCCACTCCATCCCCATCCCATCCCACCCCATCTAAAACCACCCCATCCCATCTCATCCCACCCCACCACACCCCATCCACATCCCATCCCATCCCCATCACATCCCACCACATCCCATCCTATCCCATCCCATTCCATCCCCATCAAATCCCACCCCATTCCCACCCCACCCGGTCCCTCCCCGCCGCAGGTCCCCGGCTCTCAGCTCCCGGACGCAGGCGGCAGCACCACGCTTCCCCCCGGCTGGAAGCCCCGCGGCGCCCCGGGCAGCAGCGGTAAGGGGGGGGGGGGGGGGGGGCAGCGGGAGCTCTCCCGGCTCATACCCACCGGGAAGGGGCCGGGCTGGAGCAGGGGGGGGACCCCAAACCTGCCCCTTTGCAGGGGAGCCCCTGGACCGGAGCTACAGCTGCAGCTGCAGCCTGGGGAAGTGTGAAGGTAAAGGAGAGGGATGGGAGAGGGTATCGGGATGGGGTGGGGTGGGATGGAATGGGATAGGCTGGGATGGGATGAAATGGGATGGGATGGGGAGGGATGGCATGGGATAGGCTGGGATGGGATGGGCAGGAGTGGGGTGGGATGGAGTGGCTGGGTTGGGATGGGATGGGATTTGGGTGGGATGGAATGGGATGGGATGGGGTGGGATGGGGTGGGATGAGATGTGGTGGGGTGGGATGGTGGGTGAATGGGGTAGGATGGGATGGGATGGGGATGGGATGGGGGATGCGGTGGGGTGGGGTTGAGATGGGGTGGGGTGGGATGGGGTGGAATGGAATGGCATGGGATGAGATGGGGTGGGGTGGGATGGGAATGGGATGGAATGGCACGCCATGGGATGGGATGGAATGGGATGGAATGGCACACAATGGGATGGGATGGAACACGATGGGGTGGGATAGGATGAGGTGGGGTTGGGATGGGATGGGGTGGGATGGGATGGGAAAGGGTGTCTGCGGTGGGATGAGAAAGGGTGACTAGGATGGGGTGGGATTGGGTGGGATGGGATGGGATGGGATGGGATGGGATGGGATGGGATGGGGTGGGATGGGATGGGATGGGAAAGGGTGCCTGGGATGGGATGGGATGGAGAGGGATGAGGTGGGAAAAGGATGGGGAAGAGGTTAGGAGGGGGTGGGAATGGGATTGGGCTGGGGCTGGGACTCTCCTGACGCAGCTGCTCCCTGTCCCCCCCCATGTGGACCCCCCCAACTCCGCCCGCTCAGAGCCCCCCCCGGAGGGTCTGGGCGGCAGCGGCAGCTCCGTGGGCAGCGAGAGCCCCTACGCCACCATCCGGGAGCCCCCCCTGGCGCCCGAGGGCAGCTACATGGAGATGAGGGCCCCGGTGCGCAGGGAGATGTCCTACGCCGAGATCCGGCCCCTCGAGGAGCCGCCCCACGGTGGGACACGGGCACGGGGCCGGGACATGGGCACTGGGGTGCATGGACACTGGGGTACATGGACACTGGGGTACATGGACACTGGGGTGCATGGACACTGGGGTACATGGACACTGGGGTACATGGACACTGGGGTGCATGGATACTGGGGTGCATGGACACTGGGGTACATGGATACTGGGGTGCATGGATACTGGGGGTGCATGGACACTGGGGTGCATGGATACTGGGGTGCATGGACACTGGGGTACATGGATACTGGGGTGCATGGATACTGGGGGTGCATGGACACTGGGGTACATGGATACTGGGGTACATGGACACTGGGGTACATGGATACTGGGGTGCATGGATACTGGGGGTGCATGGACACTGGGGTACATGGATACTGGGGTACATGGATACTGGGGTACATGGACACTGGGGGTGCATGGACACTGGGGTACATGGATACTGGGGTTCATGGATACTGGGGGTGCATGGACACTGGGGTACATGGATACTGGGGTACATCATACTGGGGTACATGGACACTGGGGTACATGGATACTGGGGTACATGGACACTGGGGGTGCATGGACACTGGGGTACATGGATACTGGGGGTGCATGGACACTGGGGTACATGGACACTGGGGAACATGGACACTGGGGTGCATGGATACTGGGGTACATGGACACTGGGGTGCATGGACACTGGGGTACATGGATACTGGGGTGCATGAACACTGGGGTACATGGATACTGGGGTACGTGGAGACTGCGGTACATGGATACTGGGGTACATGGATACTGGGGTGCACGGATACTGGGGTACATGGATACTGGGGGTAAATGGATACTGCGGTACATGGATACTGGGGGACATGGATACTGCGGTACATGGATACTGGGGTACATGGATACTGGGGTGCATGGGTACTGGGGTACATGGACACTGGGGTACATGGATACTGGGGTACATGGACACTGGGGGTACATGGACACTGCGGTACATGGACACTGGGGTACATGGATACTGGGGTGCATGGTTACTGGGGTACATGGATACTGGGGTGCATGGACACTGGGGTACATGGACACTGAAGGTACATGGACACTGGGGTACATGGAGACTGGGGTACATGGATACTGCAGGGGGACACGGACACTGGGGTATGTGGATAGTGGGGTACATGGATACTGCGGTACATGGATATTGGGGGGACACAGACATTGGGGTACATGGGTACTGGGGGGGACACACAGACACTGGGGGACACGAGGCACCAAGGAGGGGACACAAACCCACTTGTGACCTGCTCTTGTCCCCGCAGAGACCTGCCCGGAGGGGGGGGACCTTGTGCCCCCCGCACCCCCTCCCAGCCATTACGACTCCCCCAAGAACAGCCACATCCCCATTCACTACGA
Source organism: Neopsephotus bourkii (assembly GCF_033783945.1). Lineage (NCBI taxonomy): Eukaryota > Metazoa > Chordata > Aves > Psittaciformes > Psittacidae > Neopsephotus > Neopsephotus bourkii. The sequence goes on from NW_026901718.1 coordinate 530,568, forward strand.
TGTGCCCCCCACCCGCCACCCGCCGTCACCACCCGCACCGCGAGGACCCGGGGGGCGCCGGGGGGGCACCGGGGACACGAGGCTGACCCGGACCCCCAGCCCCGGGGGTGCCAGTGCTGAATAAAGGGGTGTCGGTGCGAGCTGGGGCTGGCTGTGCAATGGGGGGGGCTGTGCTGGGGCACCCACGGGTGGGACAAGGAGGGGTCCAGGCCAGTAACGGACCAGTAAGGGCCCGGGAGGGGGTCTAATGATGATCCCAGTAACGAGACCAGGAAAGGCTCAGTAATGGGATAACGAAAGGAACAGTAAGGGCCCAGTGGTGGCCCAATGACGACCCCAGTAAACACCCAGTAATGGGACCAGTAATGGGGTAAGAAACGGACCAGTAATGTGGTAAGAAACGGACCAGTAATGGGGTAAGAAACGCACCAGTAAGGGCCCAGTCATGGTCCAGTGATGGCCCCAGCGAAGACCCAGCAATGGGACAGGAAATGGACCAGAGAGGGCCGCAGGAACGGGGCAGGACTGGGGCAGGACGCGCTCAGCCACGGGGGCTCCAGCGCCTGCCTGGGCACGGGGGAGGCCCCGCCCCTTCGACCAGGCCCCGCCCCCTTCCCGCACGCCCCCGCCCTTTCCAGACAGACCACGCCTCATTTCCGTTTAGGCCCCGCCCACACAGAGCCGGCCCCAGCCCCGCGCAGGCGCGGCCCCGCCCCTCGCGTCCTCTGCGTTGCCAAGGAGCGAGGGCACTGCCGGCCCCGGGCTCCCGCCGCGACCCCCATAGGGAGCCCCGCACCCCACAGGGACCCCTCCGCACCTCATAGGGAACCCCCGCACATAGGAGACCCCCATAGGGCCCCCCCCGTACCCCTATGCGGCCTCTTCCGCCCCAGAAACGCCCCCCTCCCCGCAGCCCCACAGGCACCACGCCTGGTACAACCGCCCTCACCCCCTAAGGAGACCCCCATAGGGACCCACTCCCAGCCCTGGGACCCTCCATCACCCCCTAGAGACCCCATAGGGACCCGCACCCACTGGGACTCCCCTTTGCCCCTTCCGTGGACCCACATCGAGACCCCCCCCAGCATCCCTGAGACACCCCCTCCCATCCACACAGGGACCACCACAGGGCCCTGAGACCCTCCCTCACCCCCATAAGGACCTGGGACCCCCTCACCCCAATAGGAACCCCCCCAGAGACACCCCCGAGCACCCCTTATCCCTGGGACACCCCCTCCCATCCCACAGGACTCCCCCCACCCCGCGACCCTCACCCGCATTCGGGCCCGCACCGGGACCCCCCAGCCGGGGAACGGGGGTATCCGGTGGGTGCTGGGGGGAGCCCCCCCCGGTGCCCCCCATCCGTGGGTCATGCGGCGCCGCAACGATCGTGCCCCCAGGGAGAAGGCGCTGGTGGCCCCGGAGGAGGAGGCGAAGAGCGCGGGGAGGAAGGGGGAGCAGGGCCCAGGTGAGCCCCGCAGCGGCTTGGGGGGGGGTGATGCGAGGGACCCCCTGATGCTCCCCCTCCCTCCTTGCCCTGCCCCAGAGGGGTTCCAGTGCTGCGGGGTCCTGGAGCGGGACTTCCCCGAGCTCTGCGCCCGCGCCGGCATCACCCATGCCCCGCGGGTCACGGTGCGGCCGGCCCCGAGCTTCCCTGCGGACGGTGAGCGGGATCGGGGGGGTTAAAGGGGAAGGGGGGGGGGGTCTGTGCTGGCAGCACCCCCAGAGCCCGTCCCTGTCCCCGTCCCTGTCCCGCAGAGGAGCCCCCCGCGGGGACGCTGGAGGAGGCGCTGGCCCGCATCGAGCGCAAGTACCGGAGCTTCCAGCCCCGCATCCAGGTGGAGCGGGAGCAGGGGGATCCCCGCAGCGTCCGCGCCGTGTTCCTGCGAGGTGGGTCCTGGTGCACGAGGAGAGCCTGGGGGCACCCCTGGGGTCCTGCTGGGAATGGGGGGCGGGCCACATCCCCCCCCCCCCCGCACCCCCCCATGGTCCTGTATCCCCGTGTCCCGCAGGCTGGAAGCTCGAGGAGGAGATGCTGGGGGTCCTGAGCCAGTGTCTGACTGCGCTGGGGGCGCTGCAGGAATTGCAGTGAGTGCGGGGTGCAGGCAGCGGGACCCCCATTTCCCCCCATGGCATCGGGACCCCCATGTTCCTTCCCCCCATGGCATCGGGACCCCCATGTCCCCCCCTCCCATGGCATCGGGACCCCCCATGCCCGTCCCCCCCTCGGCATCGGGACCCCCATGTCACCCCCATGGCAACGGGATCCCCATGCCTCCCCCCCTGGCATCAGCATCCCCATGTACCCCCCTCATGGCATCGAGACCCCCATGTCCCTCCCCATGGCATCGGGACCCCCATGTCCCCCCATGGCATCGAGACCCCCATGTCCCTCCCCCCATGCATCGGGACCCCCATGTCCCCCCTCCCATGGCATCGGGACCCCCATGTCCCCTATGGCATCGGGACCCCCATGTCCCCCCCCTGGCATTGAGACCCCCATGTCCCTCCCCAACCCATCGGTACCCCCATGCCTCCCCCATGGCATCTGTACCCCCATGCCTCCCCCATGGCATCTGTACCCACATGACCCCCACATGGCATCGGTACCCCCATTCCCCCCTATGGCATCGAGACCCCCATGCCCCCCCCATGGCATCGGTACCCCCATGCCCCCCCCATGGCATCGAGACCCCCATGTCCCCCGCATGGCATCGGAACCCCCATGCCCTCCCCATGGCATCGAGACCCCCATGTCCCCCCCATGGCAGCGGGACCCTGATGGCTCTGTCTCCCCCCGCAGCCTCTGGAACGTGCCGCTGCCGGAGCTGCTGCTGCCGGTGCTGACGGCGCTGCCAACGCGCTGCTCCCGCCTGCGGTACGCGCCCATTAACGCTCCCTCATTAACGCTCCCTCATTAACGCTCCCTCATTAACGCTCCCTCATTAACGCTCCCTCATTAACGCTCCCTCATTAGCATTCCCTCATTAGCGCTCCCTCATTAGCGCTCATTAAGGCCCGGGGGGGGCCAGGGAGGATCCTGAGCGCTGGAATGGGGCTCTCCGCAGGACGCTCAGCCTGGAGGGGAATCCTTTGCCTGAAGCCGCTTTCCAGCTGTTGATGGGCAGCGACAGCCTGTGAGTGCGAGCTGGGCCCAGCCCCAACATCTGTACGGGCCAGGAAGGATGGGGCCATATGGTCCTGGTGTGGAGCTATATGGGTGCAGGCAGTATGGGGCTATATGGTCTGCTGTGGAGCTATATGGGCCCAGGAGTATAGGACTATATGGTCCCGGTGTGGAGCTATATGGGTCCAGGCAGTATAGGACTATATGGTCCTGGTGTGGAGCTATATGGGTCCAGGCAGTATAGGACTATATGGTCCTGGTGTGGAGCTATATGGGTCCAGGCAGTATAGGACTATATGGTCCTGGTGTGGAGCTATATGGGTCCAGGCAGTATAGGACTATATGGTCTGCTGTGGAGCTATATGGGCCCAGGAGTATAGGACTATATGGTCCTGGTGTGGAGCTGTATGGGTGCAGCAGTATGAGGCTATATGGTCCTGGTGTGGAGATGTATGAAATTTAGTTACGTTGACATTGCAAATTGAATGAAGCATCTAGTAAATATAAAAGGTTGTTGTATCACTCAGAAATGCAATATAGGCTACAGATCTTTAAAGTGAAAATTGAACCTCCCTTTTATTAATGACAGTCTTTGCTCCATTTTAACTGTCACTTAATAATAACAGAAATAAAATCCAAAAGAATTTTTACATTGAACAAAAACTCTCCTCCCTTTAACCCCTTATCTTTCAAGAAAGGAGCACTTTAGAACCACTGTAAATAAAAATAAATAAATAAATAAATAAATAAACCCACAACCCACAAGCCTGTAAGATTTACCAAGACTGTAACAAGCCAGGAAAAGGAGGGCATTTGAAGCTCATTCCACCACACTACCACCACTAGTGGTATCACTATTGCAGCAATCAAAGATTCTAAACTATTGCTGTTTTTCCCACAGTTGGAACATCACAGTCATCAAGATCCATACAGCTCTGAGCAACAAATTTGGGGATCTTCAACATGAACCACTGAAGCAGGTTCAATGAAAATAGTACAGAAACACACAATTATGTGTAGTGAGAGGAGAAAAGAGAAGGCACTATCCCCCACACAGATTTCTCTTGTGTAACAGTTGACAAAAACATGGAACAGAAGCCTTCACAGAGCCAAAACAGGCTGACATGAACTCTGTATCACAGCTGTAACGTGCTAACCAGGATCATCAGTGCTTTTTTATTTCACTCTATCAAGTGTCACAGCACATAGCTTCTGAAATCCGCAGTTGTGATGCAACAGGCTTGTAGGAGATTGATAGTTCTGACCAACACCACAAAGAACCTATGCTGATACTAGTTAAACACAGCCTGTATTTAGAAGATGCACAGCTGCACCAGAAACCACCGATCATGGTGCTCACTGCAATTTCAAGTCAGTCACAGTGTCCAAAACCAGAGAAATACTATCACCTTCAGTGACAGAAATCATCATCATAAAGACATTACATTCCAGTATCTGGAAAAAATATCAACTTCAATTTCCTGCAATTCTCCTGATAAAAATCTTCACCATGTCACTCTAATAACACAGTTTGAACAAAAGCTTTGTTTAAAATATAGCTTTAGCACTCGGATTATCAGGGGATGTAAAATTTTTTACCGCCTTGGAATTTTGCTGGTCCAGATCAGCATTGCTGCCACTGCAAAGTTATATAGTTATATATCTACTGAACATTATCCTGTAACTCAAGGTGATTTTCTGAACTCAGAGGACATAAAACACAGAATTCACACTTCAGGATGCAAACTCACGCTTAGCCTTAACCACAGCAGCTCTCTGCTATAAGTCAGAACTAAAATCAGTTTGTCTCACAGCATATAACCTGGTCTATGTCAAAAAAAAAGATAATGAAATGACAAAGAACCTAACCTTACTTTCACTGAAGTAAGTAGCAAAACTCTCACTGACTTCAGTAAGTGTAAAGCTAGCAGTGGTTCTCCAGAAATTATTATTATTCTCTCCAGAGAACCGTATGCATTTCCTATCAGCCCCTGCAGAAGGATGACGGTCTCTCAGCCTTCCAATAATACTGGCTCACAAAGAAGCATTTCAGACTGCCAGCACTAATCTAAAATCTATGACCACCTGAGGAATACACTGACTTCAGCATATAAACTGAAGAAGATAAAAAGAATCAAGCCTTATGGAAGAAGAAAGAAGCATACCAGCAGTAATGACTCACTGATAACCTTGTAACTACCAACAGCCACTGCCATATTTTACAGAGATTTTGTATGAGCATCTATTCATAATAGACGATTATAGTATAATAAAGACAGCTGCACTAGGGGAGGTTTAGGTTGGATATTAGGAAAAATTTCTTCACCAAGAGGGTGATAAAGCATTAGAACAGGCTGGCCAGGAAAGGGGTGGAATCGCCATCCCTGGGAGTGTTCAAAAATTGTGTAGGTGAGGCCCCCATTGATAAGGTTTAGTGGTGGGTTTGCAGCCCTGGGGTAATGGGTAGACTTGATGATCTTCACAGTCTTTTCCAACCTAGTTGATTCTATGATTCTATAATCCCTCTCTGCACAATAAACATGTAAGATTCACAGAATATTTGCCTTTATGCATACAAGCAATAAAATATTTAGTAGGAAATTGCTATTAGCAATGACATGAAAAGAAGAACTTCAATCAAATGGAAAACTGTATGTTGAAAGTGATGCAGAACTACATTTGGATCCTCTCTAGGTTAAAGAAAAGGGGGGGGGGAGAAAAAACAATGTGGCTTTTTCAGAACTGCAAGAGAAATGAATGTCACCAGTATCTGAACAGAAAAAAAAATATATAAAAAGTAGTTATGTAGTTAACAGTCTTTCCATGAGAATTAACAAATGTAACAAGACAGAACCTGTGCTTTTCAAGTACCTTTCCTCTTAAAATCTTTTAGAAGCAGTCAAGGCAAGCATTAAGTATTCAATTCATAGACATAGCATGAAGAAAAAGCTAGCAACCATCTTTATATGCTCAGGCATAATATGCAGTCTGAGACCTATGCCACACCAAATCAAGTAAGTATCTACTAATCATGCCTTCCTCTTACGTGCCAGCCACTTGCCAGAACAAGCTTCACACAGAAAGCAATAGCCTCTGACTCTACTGTACAGGTGGGGTTTCAGTTAAAGTTGCCTTGCCAGCTAAAGAGTGGCTTGATCTCAGTAGTTACAGGTGCTAATTACTGGTCTGGTGATGAAGGCATTCTTCAGGAAGACACACATGGGACATGAATCTGGGCTTCCCAATTCAATAGTTGTTTGCATAGAAACCAACAGACCACAAAAGTATTACCACTTGTAATGGGAAGCTCTATTCAGATTGCCTGTCATTCCCTTCCCAGTGTAAGCATGTTCAAAATTCTCCAATGAAACTGTATAGAAATGCAACAGATTACCTGTTCTACATGCAGCAATTTATACCATCTTTGGATCTCCACTTGGAAATCAGCAAAAGGCAAGAGTTCTAAATATATACATATATATCCTCCTTTGGAAAGAGAAAACATTAATACTTTAGTTACCGTTCAGCTAATTACCCATGCTACTGACAGTGTTCATGAGAGTAAGATTCTGCAGCAATATTGCACTTATCCATTTCCTATTTTTCTTTATCAAAAAGAGATCATCACAGCACCTTGTTGAAACACCCTTTTGCAGAGGTGTGCTTTGTCCTGACCCATTGTGTTTTACATGTGTCCTAGCTTACATAATTGCAGTAGAGGTGCCCCTCGTTTTCTTTGTTGAACAGGATTGAAAAGATAAAGCAGTTGTCTTTCCTTGAGCATCTGCTTCACAGAACATCACTGGCAGAAAGACAACTTAATTCCATACCATCTTCATAGAAGTGAATTACTGAATAAACCAAGGTTTTCCTCCAAAGATGAAATACGGGTATCAAGTGAATTTACAAGCAACTTGCAAGTACTGTACCGCCCTCTGCAGTCAATGTCTTAAGTTCTGCAAATGCATCTGCAAGAAAGACACGTGCATTCCTTGCAAAGCTCAGTAGAACAATAAAAACATTAGCAGTTGAAAGCCAACAGAAGTAACATTTGTATGATATTGATTTACTTGTTAGAAACATAGTAACAGAATACATTACCTTTTTAATTCTTCATATAAATGTTCTATGTAGTAAAGGATGGGGAAATGTATGTTCTGCTGCTGTTTCAGAATGGATCAGATTCCCCAGTGATAATTCTGGCACTTACTCTTGGAACTTCACAGAAGTTTGCAGTGCCCCATATAAGAATGTTTTCTGGTTACTTCTAGTAAATACCCCAAATAAACTGCTTTTGTTAAGTTACATTAACTGATTTATCAATGACAAAGAAGTATATTTTACGGCTGAGCAGCATCTTTTCTCCTTTCTTAGAAACCTTATCCCAAAGGCACTACCACTGTCAGCTATGGGCTCAGCCTCAGCAAGTGGCAAGTCCATCTTGGATCCAGCTGGCATTGGCTCTATCAGACCCAGGGGAAGCTTCTAGCACCTTCTCACAGAAACTACCCCTGTAGGTCCCCCACTACCCAAACCTTCCAACGCAAAACTTCTTCACACAGAACTTTTAAGACAGCATTATTTTCCCTGTTAAACTGACAGAGAACATTCTACAGTTACCCTTGGGCCACCTGTAGGTATCTGCTAAAATGCAACTCCTTAAAATGCCTTTTTGTTTGCTCGTTTTAAAGCTCACTTGCTCTATACATTTGTTTCATAACCTCCTTGTTGAATATGAGATATGTGTTTACTCAAACAGTAAAAGTTCTTCACTGACTTAATTAAAAGCAATTAGGAGAGCAAGTTTTACACATATTTTAAGTTCTCTGGATACTAACACAGCTTCAAATACCTGTTCAAGTATCATAACACCTGATAAGACTACAAAAGCATACAACACTGTACTGTATGTCTATAAAACAAATCTGTAAGAAAATTAATAGAAATTAGCAGGTTCTTCCTCTGTAATATGCGAGTTGTCCTTCACGTTTTAGTGTATGAATACTGTTGCAACAGAAGGTACTCAAATCAAGGCCTAACACTGATAACATCATATGACAAAACTATTCCTTCAGAAGACCTTCATTCACATCTGCTTTTTTAACTTGGATCTGTGAATACAACTTTTTAAGTAATCATCAGGTTTTACAGTATTTTTTCTCCTCATGAAAGAAAAACCTTGTACCTTATGGCAACACTAAAATATAGAAGATTAAACCGCACTTTCTACTGCACACCATGTAAGCAACAAAGGCAAATTAACATCACTTATCCCTTTATAAACCCAAAATTAAGCTTTTGAAGATTCATTCTTCTGCTGTCACTGGGCAACTGAAAGATTCTTGTGCCACAAACATTCAAGATGGAGCACTAACAGCACCTCATGGATGGGAGGTCACGATGACAAGGAACAAGCAGGGCTTGAAAACTCCTCTACAAACAGCTTTAACGGCTAGGGCTGTGGGCTGGGAAAAGCGAGCCCGCAGGAGAGCCCCCAGGCCCTGAGGGCAGGTCCCCACAGCGACAGGCCCTGCGGGGAGCCTCTGGCCTCCCGCCCGGCGCTAGGGAAAGATGGGTCGGGGGCCCCCCTTCAGAAATACGCTCGTTCCCCCGACAACTGCTGTGCCTCAGCGTGCGGCGACAAAAAGTGACCACTACCGGGCCTACCGGCTAACAGCGGACGACAGGAGGCGCTCCGAACGCACGGAGAAACGGGGAGGAAACTGCCAGCTCCGACGGGAAACTCCTGAGCAACAACCTAAACGGGCGCGGCCGTTTACCTTAGCGACGCTCCGCTCCGCCCCGCCCCGCCCCCCTCCGCTCCGCCCCCCCCCGCCCCGCGGGCAGCACCCGTTGCTGCGCGACAAGTACAGCTGACCGCGGCCGAGAGGCTGTTGCGTGCCCCAGGCTCGGCGCGTACCCTGCTGGGCCAGGCCATGGCCGAGCCTCCGGAGGAGCCCTCACCGCAGCCTGTCCCGCAGCCGCATGAACCAGGTTACGGTCTTTATCAGCCAGGATACAGTCCGTATGATGATCAGATACCCGATCCCACACAGCAAATGCTGGCAATTCAGAACGCAAAAGCCTTTTTACTGAAGAGCAGCACAACATCTGGCCTGAACTTGTAAGTCTGAAAGACAGACTCAACTGAAAGGGGTAGAAAGTATGAGTGGAGAGAAAAGTAGCGTTGGTAAAAGGGCAAAGGTTATATGTTAAGAAGGGGAGGGATAGCAAGGGGTATATATAGAAAGGACTATAAATGCAGTAATTCCTACTATGTGACACTTCTGTGTATTCAACATCTTTGTTTTACCTCAGGAGAGCGGAGCCGACCGAACTGGTCCGAGCGGAGCCGAAGGGAGCCGAGCGGAGCCGGAGCCTCCCGAAGAGGGGGGAGCTGCCCGAGAAGGCAAACCGTGTCTGCCCCTTAACTCTGCAACTGGGGATGACCCAAAAGCACAGGGAGCTTCTGGTGACGGCAGGGTCTTGCCATTCCCCATTGTTACACCAGGATGGACAGAGTGTTGCAGTGTGTGAACATGCAGTAACTGATGGCAGGCACTGCCTGCTGCCTCCTGGGGTCCTTTTGTGCCTCATCCTCCAGCCACATTTACGATGGCCTTTATGGGTGCCAGATGTCTCCTTGCTGCTGCTCTCTGCCACTGGGGCAGCACTGGGCTGCAGCTGTGGCTGGAGGCACCAAGACTGTGGCAGCTCAGGGTGCTGGCTGCAGGCTCCAGCCTTCACATGTTCCAGCCCAGAGGCCTTGGATGACCCCTGCTTGCTCACCCCACCTTCCTCAGCACTGCCTGACTCAGCTGCCCTCCCCAGCTGTGTTCTGCGTGGGTACCAGCACTTCTTGGCTGCTCTCTTCTGCCTGCAGCACCTCATCTCCGCATCTACATATGCCTATGTGAGCAGCACTGCTGTATGCTGTGTGCTGGCCCCTGTCTGGCCCTGTCTGCCAGCACTGACCTACCTGTTCCAGCACCAGTGTGTGCTTCTCCAGGATGTTGTAGCTGGTGTCCGCATGGCCATGGGCAGCCACATCAAAGGTGACCTCTGTCTGCACTGCCTCATCCTTCTGTTCCTGGGGAGAGGTGCATCACTGACCTGTGGGTGCCCAGCACTGGGATGGTGCCCAGAGTGTCAGTGGGGCCCTTAGGAGCTGCAGTCTTTCAGCTCTGCTCAGCTGGGTCTACTGGGCCATGCCAGCCATGCCTGCCCCATGTCTAGGGTGCTCCATACAGGGTGAGGTGCTAACTCGTCCCACATGTGGCTGGCAGGATATATCCTGCCTGTCCCTGAGCACTGATCACCAGCAGTTCCCACATGCAGGCTGCTGGGCAGGCATGGTGCCTTGCCCAAGATGTAAGCACATGGCCAAGGGTTGGGGACTCCTTCAGCCTGGCCTGTGCCACCCTTCAGCAGTACCTTGCCCATCACCACCTGGCACTGCTGTCTCACAAAGACAAACTCCTGCTGCTGCTGCTCCGCTGTGCTCTCCTGGTGCTGCAGCTGCACCAGCAGCTGATGATTCATGCCTCTGCAGAACTCTAGGTCCAGCTGCAGTGCCTGTATGGACGCTTGTATAGCCCATCAGCTGGATGCACGTCCCCACCACCCTGGGCTTTGAAAAGAAGAAATGTGCTGTCATGCTCATCAGCGGAGAATAAAGTCATGGGAAAAGCCAGCAGCAGCAGTAGAATTCTCCTGACATCACCATCAACTGACCCTGACTTCCCTCTGATCATCATCCCAACATAGAATGAACTTTGACAAAACTAGGTGAGCTCAGGGGAGCAGGGGGAGGAAGAATGGGGAGGAACGAGCTAGCGGCTCTGTGGTTCCGGGTTACAGGCTCAGCTTAAACCACAAAATACAGTTATTACAGTGAAGGATGATGGAATGGGCTAACACTCAAACTGGAACGGAGGAATGCCCTAAACCCAACCTAAGTCATTTTCTTAAAAATCATAAAGAAACCAGCTAGGGAAGTTAAAGGGGGAGAGGGCAACGGGGGGAACCCCAAAAGGTATGAATATAGCTTGGATTTGGTGCTAAAGGGGATCCTGCTGAGCCGCAAGACCCAACCATTTCTCCCTCTGAACATACTTTCTTGGTGTTTTACTGGCTGCTGGGAGGTAACAGCTCCCTGGGGAAGCAATATTCACCCTTCATATGGGAAAAATGGAACTGGATCAATAATCAAGGTTAATGCAGCCTGCAAAATGCACAGGGAAGAGGCACAGCGAGTCTTGCTGTGCTTGAAGCTTCCCTGAAGCTGTTTGTTCAGGTCAGCTCTTCCCTCTGCTTTGTCTTTCCCCCCAACCCATTTCAAGCCCCTTCCCCAGTTACCCCCAAAAGCACCCCACACCACCGGCTCCCACTCAAACCTTCCCCTTCTGCTGTTCCACAGGTTCCCAAAACCTTTATTTCACACACAACCCTTTCCACCGACTTCCACATCCCCACACACTCTCCTCAGCGAGAGGCACCCTCCCTACACCGCATCTCTGAACCTCTGCAGCCACCTACAACCCTGGGAACAGCATTTTCGCTAGGGGAAACCCCTTTCAGTTGGAGCTAATGTAGACCTGCAGGTTCCTGGAAATCTGGGAGCAGTGTTTCCCTCAGGAGCCCCCATCACCTCAACCCCTCTCTCATCCGAGAGAGCCTTTCCCTTGTTTCCACCTTCTTTCTGCACCTCAGCCCTGGGGCATCCCCCTCAGACTGTTCCAGGGGTCGGAAATACCATCTCAGATTCAACTTTTCCTTGTTACATCTCGCTCAGTTCCCCCTTCTTGTTTTAGCAATGCAGGATATACATGTCTCTCGAAAGCTTGGGATAACATTCACTGCATGCATTGTAACAAACAAGGTACAACATATACGATGGCAAAGAGGACAAGCAAAACGATCAATCCTCCTTTAATAGCCACCCTTCACCAGTTCCGTTGCCCTTCTCTGGACCCACTCCAGCACCTCCATAGCTCTCCTGTAGTGAGGGGCTCAGAACTGAACATAGGACTCAAGGTGCAGCCTCACCAGTGCAGGGGGATGATCACTGCCCTGCTATGGCCAGCCTACTGCTGCCTTCCTTCTACCAGGCACATATTGGCTGTTTACCATCACACTACATAGAGAGGTCAAAGAGGAAGTGAACAGACATGACCATGGAAGTGACTGGTGTCAGTCTGGGGACTACTCAGGCTCTTCTCAGCGGCCCACAGAAGGAGGAGCTGTGAAAGAAACATATCCTGGGGCTGAAGCAGTATGTCTTCTCTCTCTTTCAGACAACATCTAAGTCAGTGTCTGATGCCTTACAGGTATTGCAGTGCTGTGTTGCATATTACATGTAACAGCACTGAACAGCACAACCAGATCACCATGCAAAACACAAGGCACATCTTTAGTTTTACAGGTGTTAGGCCCTCATGAGCATTCCTGACAGTTCTAAGCCTTTTGCAAAGATCAAAAGACTTTCCAGAAGATCTGAGAAAAACCTGGGGTATTCATATGCCATCGTTGTAGTTTCTGAAAGAGGAAAAGCCTTTCAAAGGCACTGCAAGAAAGACCCTTCTGAATGATCTGTGCTCTGTGAGAGAGTCTAAAGGGCAAGAAGTGGAAGAAACCAGGCCTGCCATTACAGGCCTTTTGCTAAAGCTTGAACCGAAGTGACACCCCTACAGCATTCTGGTTCAGAGTCTGTGTAGTGACACATAAAGGTAACTCGCAGCCTTGCTGATTAGGACATGCACTCTATCCCACTGCTCCATCAGATTATCCATTTATGAATTTGCCTTTACAGGAGCTGCACAGCAGACTTGACTTCCACTGCTTTCAAACAGTGCCACTTCCTGGTTTAATCAAAGCACTGGACTTCCTCATTAAAAATAAGCTGGGATGTGAACTAGACATGTTGCCCTAGGCAGGAATCAGTTCAGGAACGTAGCCTGCACTGCTCTAATGGGCTAATGTCCTAGGTCTGAAAGAGAGGGTGCCTGAATCAGGAAAAGGTCTGATATTCTCTTTTTGAAGTTTGTCCATATCCTGAGGAAAGTATCAGTAACTGTTTTGTGAGCAACCCAACCAGCCCCAAATACTCCATTTAATCTTCCTGACTAAATTTGCTTAACAGCATGCTTCAAATGTCCCCAGCTAACTCCCCAGGGCAGATGGGAGAATCTCTGCTCATTAAAAAGCTAGTTAGCCTTTTGAATTTTACACCTTTCTCCTATCGTCTTATCACTTCAGATATTCCTCCATACATTTAAATAAAATGCACAACTATGAAAAATCCAGGGTTTGTTGCTGGCTTCCCATAGCTGAGTGCACTGCAGGCATTTAAACTGAGTGTTTTCTAGGGCCAATGGTTAATTTAAGCAGATATTACTGTGAAATCTCACACAATCATGCAGTGTCTCTCTAAGGCAGGCAATAGTCAGCTGCATGCTGAAAAATCTTTGAATGTGAAGGGACACATGAATATTTAATAATTTGTATGTATTGCTTCTTGTGGTACTGCAAATATTTGGAGAATATCATCTTTCTCCAAATGTAAGATAGATGGTGCTAATGAACTATATGGTCATTTCCAAGCCAGCATCGTAGCTCCTGCAGGCTGCTGACAGATAGAAGTCCACCGCCCTGTCTGTGCTTGCCCTCATGCGCGCTGCCAGGCAGGAAAGCCTCCATCCAACAGAAGTGCCCTCCATCCTGAAGAGGTGCTCCAGTAAGGAAAGACAGCGGCTCTGCCGCAGCAGCCAGGCGAGCTTCTTCTTCCTGCCAAGCAAGAGAAATTGCTAGGCCCAGAGGCTCTAGGAAAAGTGGTATCACCCTCTGAGCCTCCTCATTACCCCCGGTATCAATATAGGCTGGGAGATGAAGGGATTGAGAGTACTCCCAAGGAGAAGGATTTGGGGGTACTGGTGGATGAAAGATTGGATATGACGCAGCAGTATGCACTTGCAGCCCAGAAGGCCAATTGCATCTTGGGCTGCATTCAAAGGAGCGTGGCCAGCAGGTCAAGGGAGCCCCTCTACTCTGCTCTGCTGAGTCTCTCCCTGTAGTCCTGTGTCCAGCTCTGGAGTCCTCAGCACAGGAAAGACATGGACATGTTGGAAAGGGTCCAGAGAAGGGCCGTAAAAATGATCAGAGGGACGGAGCACCTCTCTTGTGAGAAAAGGATGGGAGAGTTGGGGTTGTTCAGCCTGGAGAAGACTGGGGATACCTTATTGAAGCCTCTCAGTTCTTAAAAGGGGCCTATAAGAAAGATAGGGAAAGACTTTTTAGCAGGGCCTGTTGCAACAGGTTGAGGGGTGATGGTTTTAAACCAAAAGAGGGAGATACAGGCTGGATGTGAGGAAACAAATTCTTTGTAATGAGGGTGGTTAAAGACTGACAGTGTTCTACCACCCTCACAGGGAGGTTGTAGACACACCATCCCTGAAGACATTCAAGGCCAGGCTGGATGTCGTTCTGGGCAACCTGACGTAGTCAAAGACGTTCCTGCTCATTGCAATGGGGCTGGACTAGATGACCTTTGAAGGTCCTTTCCAACCCAAACCGTTCTATGATTCTGTGATTCTCACACCTCAGCTCCTCTTACTGCTCCTTCTCCATGCCCTGGTCCTGCCTCCAGCCCCCACCCCTTTTCAGTACAGCTCTCTGTTCCCAGCCAGCACCAATCCATCATCCCTGGCTGCAAGCTGCTTTGATACCCTAAGGTATGCTTTGTTCCCAGGGCCTCACAGCGAGGGAGGGAGGAACTCTATCATTCCCTGTTCTATCCTCACATCGCTCTGTGTGGCCTCAAGCCTCGTCAGGTCTGTGCCCATATGCCTGTGACCAGGTAGGAAATAACTCTTTCTCCCCTGGGTTCTTGGTCCTGTTTCTTACTGGGCCTTCTGTGGAAGGGAAGATGCTCCTCTGGCAACATAAGCGGCACACTGTAATTTTTCCACCTGAGACCTGACAAAGTCTTCAGTGCGGTTCCGGGGAAATGGCCTTCCAAGCAGGCTCAAAGACTTTCTGATCATTTTCTTTGCCAGCTCCATGCGTCCCACAGCACAGCAGACCTGCCCAGGAAAAGGGAAACATTCCGATGTGGACTAGATGCCCAAGAGACTGCAGGGATCTGCCAGTGGCCAGAGATGCCAGAGCTCTCCTGTCCACTGCATCCGAGGAAGGCATCCAGCTCCATCACTCAGGAGATCCCTCCACACCTCCCCTTTACCTCCCCTTTGAGGCTGAAGAAGGTGGCATCTTCAAAGCGGGATATTACATCCGCTTTATTCTTCAGAGAGTTCCTCAGGATATCCGCTTCATTCAGCTTCCTGAGGGCCTTTGTGCAAGCACACGGAGAGCAGGTGAGATTAGTGCAGAGCCCATGGCTACCCTTGCCCTCCCCCATCGCCTCTGGCATCTGTCTTCAGAGGGTCTGTTTCTTCCCCTGGTGATACCCGCACAAACACAGTCATTTTTTTGACTGTGTGCCTCAGAGCACAGGCACCACTGATCCTTCAGGCCTCCTCCCTGCTAATGCCCCTCATGCTAAGGGCACAGCATCCAATGTCTCTTCCCACACAAGAGGCAAACCAAAGGAAAAAGCGAGGCTCAGAGTTCAACATCTTCCTTCCAAGGCCCCACAAAGTCATGTTCTAGTGCAACGCAAACTTGTCTTGCCCAGAGCCAGGCAGGACACACTGCAAGCAGAGCAACTCACCATGTAGTAGTTGGAGACATGCAGGTAGGCAGCTGCAGTCTCCAGAAGATAGTAAAAGGCTCTGGCAGCATTGCCCAGTGTTGTGTAGTGGTGAACCAAAGGCACAAGCACTGACTCCACGATGCCTTTGCAGTCACACGAGAGCGCATTGTTGTCCTCTCTGTCAGTCGCACTACCCAGAGGACAGTGCCCAGGGGAAGAAGAAAGCAAAGAATA
Source organism: Neopsephotus bourkii (assembly GCF_033783945.1). Taxonomy (NCBI): domain Eukaryota; kingdom Metazoa; phylum Chordata; class Aves; order Psittaciformes; family Psittacidae; genus Neopsephotus; species Neopsephotus bourkii. Next base: position 546,638 of record NW_026901718.1, read on the forward strand.
CAAGGGTATCATCTAGAGTGGTCTTCCTTCCCAGAGATAACATCAAAAGCCTTTGTGCAAAGCAGAGCAGGAGGCCACAGACAGGTACTACTCATACGAGTCCTTTGGGAGCAGGGAGTAAGGAAGAAGCTAGGCTTTCTGTCACTTCCCACAGGCAAACCACCTGAGCCCTTGTGGTGGCTTTTTCCCTGTAGATTTTGCAGTACTACTCTGCAGGAACTGGAAAGCAAGGGCTGCTTCAGTGTAGCACTACTTCGACACTGAGCCACAGGCTTCCTTAAGCACGCTCTCATCTCCACAGCCCCCTCCTCTCAGCTCCCACCCCACAGAAAGCCTCTTTGCTAAGACAGAGTCACAGCTGACAGCCAAAAGCCA